>NC_066621.1:2933944-3100454 GCF_025201925.1 Gopherus flavomarginatus
TTCCTCTCTCCCGCCATTTCTCTTTGGAATTTCCAGTGAACTGAAAAATCTATTTACACAGCTCTACTTAGAAGTGATGGCTGTTCACACCCACCATTTCCTAGAGGGCTAAGTCTCCATTGCTACATTTCTCAAGATCCCTCTTCCTGAGCATTAGGAGACAACTGAAGACTTTGATGCAGGAGTTCCTGCAATGTCTTGTTATGTAGAAAGGTGTCAATGGAATGAACCAGATATGAATCATGTTTGCAATAGAAAGGCCTCAAACCTATAGCACAATCTGTTGGTAAAACGTCTAATTATAAGCGCGAGTGTAAGTGGACTGTTATCCCACTTACATTCTGTGGGGGTGTTTTGGTTGCTAGCTCCCAGCACTAAAAGGGGAGGGATCGATGGCAATTCAGGACCCTGAGACTGACAGTCCCCAGGAACAATGGCGAGAGGCCAATGATCCACGTCAGCCTGATTGACAGGGCAGTTAGGCTAATCAAAGAGACAGAAGGCCAGGGTGGGTCCCATCCTCCATGTGAGCTGAAATTACCTGGGTCAGACAGAGTGAGGGCGAGCTAAGGCAAGAGCAGGGGCCCAAGCTAAGCTGCTGGGAGCAGAGCTGCAGCCCAAAAAGCCAGAGCACAGCCCAGAGAGAGCAGCCCTGCCCTGGGAGGGGAGCTGCAGCAACCAGAGCCAGAGGGGCCAGACAAGCAGCCCAGGAAGCAGGTGAGAGCTGATGGAGAGTCACAGAAGCAGCCTGCAGAGGACACTTGCCCTGGGAGCAGAGTTGTAGCAACTGGAGCCAGGGAGGCCAGAGAAGCAGCCCAGGGAGCTGAAGGCAGAGCAGCAGCAGCAGCCGTGCCTGAGGCAGTGTGGAGCTGTGGCTGGAGCAGTCCGGAGCTGGGTGCGGTGAGCAGCTGGGGAGAGCGAGGGGGACCCTGGGCAATGGACACAGCACAGGGAGACACCTCAGCCAAGAGGCTCTGCAGGCCAGACTTGGAGGGGGATCGTAACCCTGACAGAGTCAGGGTGACGCTGGGGAGAAGGGTCCTGGCTTCCAGAGCCTGAGAGAGTGTGTGGCCACCACCAGAGCAAGTGTCCGACCCACAGTATCTCTGCAGCACAGCCAGGGCCTGAGAAGGAGGCCTGGGACCTACAAGGAATAGACTGTGAAGTGCCCCCATGTCCAGAGACACTGTTTGTGATGGTCCCTTTCACAGAGCGGGGTGATGTGTTTTCCTTTAACCTTTCCCATTTTTCCTTATTCTTTTTTTAAAATTAATTGTTAATTAAATAACTTGTATTTGCTTTAAATTGTATGATGTGATCAGTGGGTCAGGGAGGTGTGCAGTGCAAAGAGAGTACCCCGGAGTGGGGAGACCCTAGTCCCTGTCCTAGGTGACCACAGCAGGGTTGGGAGTTGAGCCCTCCAGGAATCCTGGGCCCAGCCTTGTTGGGGTTACGAGGACTCTGCCAGACAGGAGAGTGGAAGGGGAGGCCTCGAGGGCAGGGAGGCCTCTGGGTATTGGAAGTGGGAATGAGGACTCAGATCCTTTCTTTAGCCCATTTCCGCAGGGTTAGTGTAGAATCCAGGAAAGTTCCCCACAATAGTGGGACCATTCCCCTGCTTACATGAGGCACAGAACAAGTAAAGGGACTAAAGACCAAATGTGTAAAGATGTTTAGATGTTGTTCTGCTCCATATTACAAGGTCTGAGTGACATAGATTGCTCAATTCCATTTTCAAAAGCGATTTAGACATTTAGAAGCCTAAGTCTCAATCTGACTTAGGCTGCTTAGACGCTGTCAGTTTTGAAAAGGCAGTGTAGCTAAGTCCCTTAGTTCTTGTAATGCCAAGTGGAGAAATGCCTAAAAATCTGGGCTTAACTGTCAAAAGGCACCAAAAGTTTGCCTGAAAGATGGATCCAAAGCAATATGGCGTAGCTGCCTCTTCACTGTTGCTTCCCATGGAAACATCTTGAAATGCTTCTGGGAACGCATTATCCAAGGCTATGACATGCTACCACTATATGAGTCACTCTAAATATTTCTGCTGTAACTTCCCAGCTCGTTGGCTTTTAGCTCATGCTAAGTTGGCAGAAATAGGGCTTTGGGTGGGTTATTCGCTTAGGATGCCACAAAGGGCACTCTGAGCCTTGTGTCTATTCAGCAGGAGAGGCATCAGATTCCTAGACCCTCTCCACCATCTAGGATGTGTGGATTCTGTGCTCACCTCTTCCATTTGGTGCAGAGCTAGCACACACAGACCCCCACTAAGGCATGGGTCATGAGGAGCAGTATGGGGATGACTGAAGGCTCAGTGCTGCTCTTTGCTCTGCTGAGACAGGTCAATGAGTGGACCCAGGAGCAAAGCATGGTGAGGAATTGGCCTCCATGTGTTCTAGGGCGTACACCTTGGAAGCCACAAGCAGCAGCTCGGCAGGTACATGGATAATTTCCTTGATTAGGTCCTCTGTCCTGTGACCTTAAAGGGGCTTCAAGATGCTTCCACAGCCTCTCCATTGTTTCCATTCAGGACTGGGACAGTGGGAGTTCACTGAAGGCAGTTGGGGTCCCCACTTAGAATTTGGAAGCGATTGGCAGGCCACCAGCCTGCAAAATTCAATATAGAGAGAGAAGAGTCCGAGCGGACAGTTTGTGAACAACTCAGAAGTGAAAATTACCCATCTGAACATTGTCGAGTTACAAATATGGTCAAAGAAAATCAGTATTGCTTGTATGAATAATTTGCTTAGCAAAAACGGGGATAAATTCTCAATGAATGCTATGTCAGTGGGATAGTTTGAGTGTCTCAAATGACTGCTTGATCTGGCCATATCATTGCAATTGTGGTTTCATGACACAACGTTGTGTTGCCACAGGGAATAACTAACTCGTCTCTTATGATGGACCAGTTTGTCTATGGCTGCATAAGGAGAAGGGAGGATATCAAGCCATATTCTCTTCCATCCCACCCCCATGTACAGATTTTGAAAAGCCATACTAAGTACAAACATCTTCTATATCCTTGATTCCATGGTCCCACTCCTGTTTTTGTAGCAGCCTCCATCTGCGACACGTAACGCACCAAGGATCTAACTGGAGATCTCCGGAGGTAAAGGCAAGAGTTGGTAGAGCTTGAATTAAAGAGAAACAGCTTCAGCACTTAGGCACATAGGAAGGTCAGAGACACATGTTCACTAGTGAGTTACACTTTCACTGTAAATGGTACCAAGTGCCTATATGAGATGGGAGGTCCCAGCACCAGTGATGCTGCTAGACTTCCCACACTTTCCAGAGCAGTGGCACCCCAGACTAAGCATAGGGTGGAACACAAGATAACATCCTGGAATGGAAGCAGCAGTGGCCACATCACGAGGCATTTCCTCAGAACTCCCATCATCCTGTGCAGCCAGGGTGTCTCTGAGAACTGATGCTGCAGTGAAATCCCATTGCCCCAGTCTTGTCACAAGCCCTGGTCCTGTCACAGCTGAGTCACATTATCACGTAGAAGAGAAATTCAAGCATTCTTCAGTCCCATATATCAGTGATTAAGGGGTGATGCAAAAGCCACTGAAGTCAACCTGGCATTTTTCCATTGATTTTGTTGGGCATGAGTTCTCTTCGGTTAAGACCTGATCCAATGGCTGTTCACGCACAGCAGGTCCACAGAGCTTGTTGCCTTTTGCCCAGGTTCTCAAGGTCCACTTTCTAAGCATAGGAATGAAATGAGGAACTTGACACAGGATTTCGTGTGCCCTCTTCTTATGTAGGGGACACAAGTAGACAGAACCAGATACTAGCAAGATCTCTAAGGCCATCACTTGGTGAAAATCGGAGAAGGCAGGCGAGGGAGCATGTCATATTGAAAGATGGAGTTTGAAAAGAATGAAAGGGACTAAGTCTCAGCAGAGCTTTGAAAGTTTGCTTAAAGTTGTCTAGGGGAGTGCTTCTTCAAAACTATTTCCAATGAAGAAGCCTTGAAAAGCCCCTGGGAGCTCATTAACCAGACAATGACGCACTGCCACTACATATTTCTTTTAAATATTTCTGCTGTGACTTCACAGCAAAGAGAGAGACAATTTTTCCCACAGATCTTGTTGGGTCTCAGATTTTGCAGAGTGAGGGATGGAGATGGTCTTAGACCTGAGGCTTTGTGAGCTGGGAGAGTGGTTGATGTGAAAAGATTCCTGAGGGCTGCCTTGACCAAACTACTTCTCTAGTTCGCTACTTTGGCCTTTGCAGAATTGACAGACAGCAAAGGACATCCTAACACAGGGCTTGTAAAGGTGTTAGGATGAAATTTACAAAGCAGAAAATTCGTATAGCAGGGAGTCACCGATGACCTTGTAAATCACTCTCATCAACTGCTCACTGTTGTTCTGATCCAAACACCTTTGCTACGGGAGCAAGTTAGAAGCAGGGAAAATAAAACCTATCACCATCCAGGTAAGTTTTGAGACCTTCAAAAACAACCCATGTGAGTTGTCCAGCAAGGTTGAATATTTTATGCTGTTCTTTTCCTGCTCAGCTCTACCAATGTAAAAGAAAAAAGAAAGAACTTGTTAGGATTCGTTCCAATCTAATTCCCCCTCCACCAATCAGTCTCCAACTAATTCACCTAAAATACGATGAATGACTCTAAAAGCTTCATTGCAAGCTTCCCTCTTGAAAAATCTTCATATTATTTTAATTTTAGTTTTGAAATGTATAAAAAAGGTTTATTAGATGCTAGTCTGTAAGCAACGACCATCCCCACCTCATATTTAATCCATTCCTGCTTATGACAGCACGTAAATACTTTTGTTTGAACACAGAAAATTTAATTTAAGTCACCTCACGTCAAATGGTAACACATAAAGTGTTAGGTTCGCTAGTAGGCTTCAGCTGATTTCCACCACTCTGGTGTCAGAGTTAACTGGTCAATCAAACAGTGTTTATGGCTACTTTGCATTTTTGGAGCAGCATTAATAATCTAAAGTGTATCCGTGAGTCCTGCTGATAAATTAGCGTTTCAATTCTAGTTGAAATTGGGGTTTTGTGTAAAGCTTGTCAAAATTCTCCACAGAAACCATTTTTTCCAGTTAAAATGGCTTTTCAATTAAATGTAAATATTGTGAAATAATTTTCTGATCAAAATAATCAGACCAGTTTTCAAACACTGGTTACTGAACGAGATAACTCAGTTTCATGTTTGCATGTACAAATAAAAACTTTTTTAAGCATTTATGTGCTCAGATGCAAAGGTAAGAGATATGGTTATCCTTGCTTAAAAAATGGGATTTCTGAAGGTGTTTAACAATGCTGTACGAATAAAATAGAATGAGTATCATAGTAGGTCTGATTACAAAGCGTAGTTAAAGTTAAATTTTTACTTACAGTTGAAGTCTTTGATGATTCACTCTGGGAAAAGAATAGAATGAATCGGCTTCAGAGTTTAAACTCTAATTATTTGGAGTATTTACTGTTTATGGCAATATGCAACTCAAGCCAATTTCCTCTAGTTTCTTGAGTTACATAGTGCTCATTTTCATTTTTGGAGAACATCTACCACTTCAGTCAATGCATCTTGTCATTTATCTCATCACCGGTCAATATCTGTTGATTGTTCCTCTCCTTCTTTTGTGTCATGGCAGGTGGATTAGCGGTATTCCATATACCTGTTATTTAAACTGAGTCCATGGATCCCACACAGAATGTGACTGAATTCATCCTTTTGGGACTTTGCCACAATGAGATGTTACAGCCTGTGTGTTTTGTGTTCTTTGTACTCCTCTATATCGCTACTGTGCTGGGAAACCTTCTAATTATTGTCACTGTAAAGAACAGCCAGTATCTGAAGTCTCCCATGTATTTCTTCCTCAGCTACCTGGCCTTTGTAGACATGTGCTTTTCCTCTGTCACTTCCCCAAAACTGATTGCGGACTTCTTCGTGGAGAGGAAAACCATCTCCTTTGATGGTTGCATAGCACAGCTGTTTGTGGTCCATTTCTTCGGGTGCACTGAAATCTTTCTCCTCACAGTGATGGCATATGATCGTTACATCGCGATCTGCAAACCCCTCCATTACACAAGCATCATGACCGGGTGTGTTTGTGGCTCCCTTGTGATGGCTTCATGGGTGGGTGCCTTTGTGCATTCCATAGTTCAGACTCTCCTTACCATCCAGTTACCCTTCTGTGGGCCCAACGAGATTGACCACTATTTCTGCGATGTGCACCCTTTGCTGAAACTGGCCTGCACTGACACTTATCTTGTTGGTGTCATGGTCATTGCCAATACTGGGATGATTTCCCTGATCTGTTTTGTTGTGCTGGTTGTGTCCTATGTCATCATCTTAGTCTCCTTGAGAACTCGCTCCTCCGAAGGTCGTCGCAAAGCTCTGTCTACCTGTGCCTCCCATATTGCTGTAGTGATTATATTTTTCGGCCCATGTATCTTCATGTATTTAAGACCTTCCACCACCTTCTCAGAGGATAAGATGGTCACGGTGTTCAACATCATTATCACCCCTATGCTGAATCCCTTGATCTATACCCTGCGCAATGAGGAGGTGAAAAATGCCATGAGAAAATTGTGGAGCAGAAAAGCGACGTTAGGGGTGAAATGAAAAATGTGCTGTGTGGAATGATAGTCATTCTGCCAAGTAATGCTATTCATCAGGAATGTTAGAGAAAAGTGATTTTAATATCAGAGGTGTTCATTTTTTCTGTGAAAATTCCCAATCATTTTCTCTGAATCCTGCTATGTGTAGCCTATAGAATTAACCTGCTTATATATACATACACTGTAAGAAAAGATTATATATAATAATTATATAATTATATGTAATATTTTCTTATAGTTTAAGTATTTGGTTTATTGTGCTAGGTTTGTAGATTTATAATAAAGTCAGGGTGGCTGTAATGCAGGATACCTACAGGCCATATCCTGTATGTTAAGCTAAGGCAAAGTTAGCATATCTATATTAAGACTTTTTATCCAGAAAGCAAAGCTGATCTACATCTTGTTACCTAAATAGCTAAGACTTTTTGTCTAGACCAATAGACAATGGAAGAATGGCATGGGGGGGGGTTTCAATTTGCATCCACAGAGTTAACAGGTACACCACAGAGAAAGAACTGAAATGACTAAAGAACAGAAATAATATAAGTGCGTAGGTACATTCATCAATACGCACATACACTACTAGCCTATGGGGTAAGCAAACCCTAACATTTTGTGGGTGAGGAATGAAATTTGGGCATAAGATGAAGGATTTCTGGCACTTGTGCCCTCTAAAAGAGATGACTCACCTTGCTAGACTATTCTATTTCTACTCTATCTCTAGTCCTCTTCTCTTCTCTTCTATTTTGTCTCTCTACTACAACTACTACTATTAGTAGGCTGTGCTTGTTCTTAACTTTCTAAGTTTCAGGGGAACTAGCAAAGTTTGGTTTCCCTAAACTTTTATTCTTACTTTGTTTCTTAGGTTTTCTGTTTAAGTTTAAGTTAGTCAAGTAAACCCTAAGGTAGTTGTGATAACTCTGAGCATTAATTTCTTCTAAGCACTGCATCTCTCACTGAAGAATTGAGAAACCCCTACCGCAAGGCTGGGCCTGTGTCTCTTAGCCCTAGATTATCAAGGAAGGGTGTGAGTATATTAACCAAAGCTTTGTAGCATATAGTACTATATTACCATATGAATCTTTTGAATAGTAGTAATGCAATTGTAAGTTTGTAACTCTGATTATTTTACCGTTTACTTACTTTTTCACTGATTTTAATAAAAAGTCTTTATAGCTATATCTGTGAGCTTCCTTTCTTACCCCTGAGGGTCCTTTGTAAATTCTGTGGAGCCTGATTCAGGACAAGAAGTTTTATCTTCTGATCAAACAGATTGGTGAGCCTAAGACCCTACTAATTAATATTAATAACCAATTATTAATAACAATATTAATGAAATTAAAATAGAATTAAAGCGATAGCTTACATTAATATTATTAGTACACCCTAAATCAGGCTACATATTACCATTCTACTTTGATGTGAACGCTTCCAACATTTAAGGCTCAGTGAAAAGTGGAAATTTTTCCAGTTCTTTGTTCAATTTTATACCTAATTTCAGTTAGATTTTTTTGTGGTCATTATTGTCGTCCCAGTAGCACTGGAGCAGTATGAGCCAGCGATAGCCCTGGACTCCTGCTCTGAAGTCATGGGGTAGTAGTCTTGGTTCTTATATTATGAATTTGGGTCAGTCACTTCCTTTCTCTGGACCTCTGCTTCCCTCCCATGTTTTGCCATTTTAGACTGTAATCTCGTCAGGGCAGGTACGGTCTTTTACTATGTTTGTACAGCACCAAGCACATGGAGTCCCAGTTTCAGTTGAGGCCACTAGGCAATGCTGCAATACTACTAATAGTAATAATTTTGCATTATGTTCTCATGAACATGTAAGCATGTGCTCACTATGAGGATCTGTTACATGCAATGTAAATGGAATGTCTTCCATTCTATGTATCCGAAGAAGTGAGCTGTAGCCCACGAAAGTTTATGCTGAAATAAATTTGTTAGTCTCCGAGGTGCCACAAGTACTCCTGTTCTTTTTGTGGATACAGACTAACATGGCTGCTACTCTGAGTTCTGGTGAAGAGATGCTCAGATTCACCTCGATTAATTACAGTGATGCTACTTGCCCTTCTAAAGAAGCTATATTCAATTTGAGACATGAACACTCCTCCTCACAATCAATAGATTCCTGCAAACTTTCTGAATGTGACCACCAAAACTTCAGAGCACTCAAAGCAGAGCATATCTCCAGTTGTGTGAATACGAGACTCCTCTCAAACAAATCTAGATGTTCCCTCCCTATGCTCCCATCACATACACATGCAGAAAGCTCATCTTTTTAGAATATGAGCCATCCAGGCCACCCAAGAGAGATGCCCCACTTGGATACCATGGTTAGCAATCTCCAGAGAAGGAGCAAGACTGAACTTTTTCACCGTTGTGCTTGTCTCTCATGGACAAGGCTAACACCAATTGGTCAAGGAGTAAGAAGCTGTATTGTGACGACTAAATTATTTCATTCACCCAACAATACAGTTTGTAGAAGGCAGTGATATTTGGTTAATGTTGACTTGGGATGGTTTGAGATGGGTGGGAAAGGACCTCCTAGCTTATCACTTCCTCCACCTGTGGGTTCCTGCCTCTTGCAATTTGCCCCACGGTAGAAAATAGTCATGTCCCAGAATTCCTGATACTGCATTACGAGGTCACATCAGCATGTGATGGTTTTGTGTCATAAGAACAGGCTGGTAAAACACTGTTGATTCAACATGAAGATAACATGTCATCGCACCATGACGCTGGTTTATGATACCCAAAACAAACGTAAGGCTATTTAACTGGACCTAACCCTCAGGACTCAGGGCAAGCAGGAACCAGATAACATCAGGAAATTTAATGGGATATGTGGTACAGGTGGTAATGTCACCATCTTAGCTATTTATTAAAGTCCCTTTGGAAATGAATCTTTACATTGCTCTTGAGGAAGTTGAGATAAAATACAGTGTTCAGGGGAAGTAGTAGGGAGTGAACCAGGCCCAATCTGTAACTTGGGAGAAACTATCCACAGAATTTCATGGGGTGGGGCTATTGCTATGGAGATAGCAGAGGAGTTACAGCTACTGTTCCTCCTTTTCCTTCATCATTCCTCACAGTCCTGTTTCCCTTACTACCTCTTGGAAGTCAGGGCTGAATTCCCTTTCTCTCCCCACGTCTTTGGATGTTTGGTAAATGTGAGTGTGTGTGTGTGGGCGAAACGGGGTCTTCCTCACTCCCTGACACATGGCTGGGTGTGAAAGTCTGCTCTCTCTCCCTTCTTGTGGCTTGCTTTGCTTACCAGCTCCTGGAAAATGTTCCTAAGAATGACTGTCTTGAGTATCAGCCAGAGCTTGTAAAATGCCTAAACCCTTGAGCACTGGCTGCAGATTTGGATTCAAAATATTAATAACTCACACAAACACTTTCTGTCACTATTTTGAACTCCTAGTTATTGTGATCATAGTGCCTAGTGAGCCGTTACCTTGGTGAACACCTATAGTGCTGCGCAGCGGAATCAAGCATGGGCAAGTCCCCAACCGGTATAAATCAGCATATCTCTGTTGAAGTTAGTCAGTGAACTGGATCCCCAGCTGGTGTTTGGAGTTGTCTGGAGTCTAGGCAGCCATGCCAACTTCTACCAGCTCTGGATTTGGTCCTATTAACATTTAAAGTGATAGGACATTAGATCCAAAAATAAATTATTTTCCTTCCTGTTCTCACCGCTTGTAACTATGAACACAGACTCTTCACAAAATCTGTTGACAATTATTAGAGTGGGTTCCCTTGAGTATAATTAAAAGTTGGTTTTAAGGGGGTCCTGGTGCAATGCAACTTTTGAATAAGTCCCAGCAGCAAATATAATTCCAGTTTTTAGCTAAATAAACCTTAAATGTTTGGCACCTAGAACAAGGCTGATGAGATAGAAAATGTTATTTCTTTACAAATGCTTCTGGAATCAGAGTCTGGAGCCCAGGTGCATGAATTTTACATAACTTACTTAACTATTTCTCCTTCAACTGTCGGAAGAAGAGAGTGAACTGGTCAGAGAGATAGGGAAGGAAGCTATTCACTTAGGTCAAGGTCTGTAGCCTGATTTAGGGTGTACTGATAATATTAATTTGGCTAATATGGGAATTTAGTTTATTAATGTAATTTATTTTAATAATAATAATAACAATAATTAACAAGACTAATTAGTATGGGTTTAGGCTCGCCAATCTGTTTGATCAGAAGATAAAAGTTCTTGTCCTGAATCAGGCTTCACAGAAGTAATAAAGGACCCTCAGGGGTATGACAGGAAGCTCACACTGAGACGGATATAGCCTTAAAGACTTTTTATTAAAATCAATAATAGTAAGTAAAAGGTAAAATACTCAAGAGTTACAAAGTTACAATTTCATTACTGCTATTCATCAGATACATATGAGAATATAGTATTATATGCAACAGAGCTTTGGTTAATATACTCACACTCTTCCTTGTAACCTGGTGGTAAGAGACACAGGACCAGCCTTGCAGTTCAGGTTTCTCAATTCTTGAGTGAGGGATGCAGTGCTTAGAAAATGCTAAAAGCTGTTAAAGCTGACTAGGGTTTACTTGATTATCTTAATCTTAAATCAAAACTTAATAAACAAAGAATAAAACTTAGGAAAACCAAGCTTAGCCTAGTTCCCTTGAAACAAAGTTTAAGAAGAACAAGTATAGCCTACAAATAGTAGCAGTCATCGGAGATAGATAGAGTGGAACAAGTAAGTGAGAAATGGAGACAGAGAGAAATGGAGATCTAAAGCTAGTAAGAAAATGGAGAAACTGAAGATAATGGAGACAATCTATTGAGGTGGTTACCTCTTTTATAGGGCAAATACCGGACCTGCTCTCTCTTATGCCCAAACTTCATTCCTCACCCACAGAAATGTTAGGGTGTACTTACCCCATAGGCTAGTATGTATGTGCGTATTGATGACAGGTATGTATGTACATCAGTCTCCTGTGGTGTACTTGTTAAGTCTGTGGGAAATCCCCCCTATGCCATTCGTCATTGTCTATCAGTCTGAATAAAAGGTCATAGACATAGGCGTGAGTACTCATCTATTTAGGTAACAAGATATAGGTCAACTTTGCTTTCTGAATAAAAGGTCTTAATCTAGATAATCTAATTTTGCTTTATCTTAACATACAGGATATGGCCTGTAGGTCTCTTGCATTATATATATATATAAGTGGTTTAGTACTATAGGTTACAGGTCTGCCAGCAAGGACAGAAATAGCCATTGGTCCCTTATGAGCTCAGAAGGGCCTCGGTATGAAAATTTAACTCAGTACTGACAGGGTTAAATACCCTCCCCAGATGCTTAAGCACATCATTGGTGACCTCTAGATTGCAAAGAGGGACTCTAAGAATGGGTCTCATTTCTGGCCTAGGGATGAGGTTTAAACATCATCCAGCCACAAACTCTTTACTGTACTGATTGTCCAATGCGACACTTTAAATAGCCCTGTAGGAACCAGGTTTCCCTGTAGGTTCTTAAGCTGATTGCACCTCATGGACTCTAGGCCTGGAAGGGACCTTGAGAGGTCATTGAGTCCAGTCCCCTGCCCTCATGGCAGGACCAAATACTGTCTAGACCATCCCTGATAGACATTTATCTAACCTACTCTTAAATATCTCCAGAGATGGAGATTCCACAACCTCCCTAGGCAATTTATTCCAGTGTTTAACTACCCTGACAGTTAGGAACTTTTTCCTAATGTCCAACCTAAATCTCCCTTGCTGCAGTTTAAGCCCATTGCTTCTTGATCTATCATTAGAGGCTAAGATGAACAAGTTTTCTCCCTCCTCCTGATGACACCCTTTTAGATACCTGAAAACTGCTATCATGTCCCCTCTCAGTCTTCTCTTTTCCAAACTAAATAAACCCAATTCTTTCAACCTTCCTTTGTAGGTCATGTTCTCAAGACCTTTAATCATTCTTGTTGCTCTTCTCTGGACCCTCTCCAATTTCTCCACATCTTTCTTGAAATGCAGTGCCCAGAACTGGACACAATACTCCAGTTGAGGCCTGACTAGCGCAGAGTAGAGCGGAAGAATGACTTCTCGTGTCTTGTTTACAACACACCTGTTAATGCATCCCAGAATCACGTTTGCTTTTTTTGCAACAGTATCACACTGTTGACTCGTATTTAGCTTGTGGTCCTCTATGACCCCTAGATCTCTTTCTGCCGTACTCCTTCCTAGACAGTCTCTTCCCATTCTGTATGTGTGAAACTGATTGTTCCTTCCTAAGTGGAGCACTTTGCATTTGTCTTTATTGAACTTCATCCGGCTTACCTCAGACCATTTCTCCAATTTGTCCAGATCATTTTGAATTTTGACCCTGTCCTCCAAAGCAGTTGCAATCCCTCCCGGCTTGGTATCATCTGCAAACTTAATAAGACTGGAAGACTTTAATTCAGGAGCAGGTTAAAGTAGCAGAAATTAAAAAAAAACACCCCAGAAAGCATTGACAATGAAGTCAATGTAACCGTCCCACCTGTCTGTATGTCAGTCTATCTGTGAATCTCTAATACATCCTTCATCTAGCCCTAAATAGAGGGATTCGCTGATATATAATTAGTCTTCCTCTAGGACTGTAGCCTTTGCTCCTTCCACTGATAAGCCATATTTCTGAGAGATTGTTTTCCTTTACTTTTTCCTTTCTTACAAAGAAATTAAAGCACAAAGGGTCAGATTTTGAAAGGCACTTAGGTGCCTAAGTCACGTGAATTTCAATACCCTTAAAAATCTGGCCCTAAACCCATTGACATTAATAGGAATCTTCCTATTGACTTCAGTGTGCATTTGACTGGGACCCTACTGCTGGCTCAGTCCAATTAAACTCTCCCCTTTGAGGAACTTGTTTTCCATTCTCCATTCATGTTTTGTTGGTTGTTCTGTATTTAAAATGTGTCAAGGCTAGAGAGAGGGGTTGGACTGACAGAGCTGGAGAGTGAATGTTCGACAGTTATTGCTAGAACAGCTGCCCACCATGCAGACAAATTCCCTTGAAACGTGTCTCAGCCATGACTTTGCAAGACCCCACCCCCGAAAGCTACTATCAGACTGGGGAATTCAGCCCCCATGATTCAAGGGGGACACCTGGTGTCAATGGTGATGGTGGTTTTTGCTTAGCTGACCCCTGTCCAGTCAGGAACTGTACTGAGAACCCACCAACTCATTTCACACGTGCACCTGAAAAGCCAACAGACTGTAACAGTCCTGGGCAAGTCCTATGAGAATATACTGGAGGAGTTAATGCAGGGCTGACCAAAGAGAGTTTGGAAGCTAGGCCGATTACTGCTTCTGCTGCTGGCCTGGCGTTGCCGGAGTCCCTGTTATTTCGTTTAACATTTAAACATATTCTTCAGAATTACAAATATCGTCAAAGAAAATCAGGATTGCATTCACGATTGGTTCGCTCAGCAAAAAAGGGGAAATTTCCCAAAGATCACTGCCACTGTTTGATCATGTCTACTGGCTTCTCTTGTGTGCTAGTTCTTGCAGTTTTGTCACAATTGTGGTTTTGTGACCCAACATCTTGTTGCCATAGGAGTGATTAATGTCTCTCATTTCTCATAATGGACAAATACCTGGAATACTGTGTAAGTAGAAGAGAAGGTACCAAGCCTTATTTCCTGCTCCCCATGTACAGATATTGCCAAGGCAGATGAAGGAAAAATATAGTCTATGTCCTTGACCACTTGGTTCCAATCCTGCCTCTGTGACAGCTTCCATCTGGACTGACACATAGATTCATAGATTCTAGAACTGGAAGGGACCTCGAGAGGTCATCTAGTCCAGTCCCCTGCCCTCATGGCAGGACCAAATGCTGTCTAGACCATCCCTAATAGACATTTATTTAACCTACTCTTAAATATCTCCAATAATAAAGATTCCACAACCTCCCTAGACAATTTATTCCTGTGTTTAATCACCCTGACAGTTAGGAACTTTTTCCTAATGTCCAACCTAAATCTCCCTTGCTGCAGTTTAAGCCCATTGCTTCTTGTTCTATTCTTGGGGGCTAAGGTGAACAAGTTTTCTCCCTCCTTCTTATGACACCCATTTAGATACCTGAAAACTGCTATCATGTCCCCCCTCAGTCATGAAGAGTTTAATCAGGGATCTCCACAAATAAAGGCAGGAGCTGGTACAGCTTGAAGTAAAGAGCCACTTTGGCACATAGGAAGGTCAGATATGCACCTTGACTAGTGGGCTACACTATGAATGTATCAAGGAGCTGGAGTGCAAGGCAGGATGTCACAGCACCAGTGGTACTGCTAGATTTCCCAAAGATTCTGGGTTCCTCTTCCACACCAATGGGGATCCCATACTAAACATGGGGTGGAATACAAGTGGCATCCTGGAATGTAAGCAGCAGGGGCCATGTCACCAGGCATTTCCTCCGAAATCTAATCATCCAGTGCAACCAGAGTGTCTTTGAGAACTGGTACTGCAGTGAAATCCCATTGCCCCAGTTTTGTCACAGGCCCTGGCCCTGTGTCACAGTTGTCACAATATCATCTGGAGCAGAAATCCGAAGGTTAAGTTCTGTATACCAAGGATTAACGCGAAAACACTGAAGTCCACAAGGTGAATTTCCATTGATTTTGTTGGACACTGGCCTTAACTGAAGACAGCTAATGGATGTTTACACACAATGGATATTGGCCATTGAAAAATCATCATAGACAGGACCTCTGTGATCAGCACCAATTTAGGTCATATCTTTATGTCTCTCTAACAATAGAAATCTAACCAGGAGAACTATAAGACTCATGACATAGCCTAGATCATAGTCTCCCCACCAACCACAGATTTGGAGCTGTGCTAAAGCAATGCTTCAGCCATCTTTTTCTGGCCTCAGGGAAATGGGAGCAGGAATGAGGGGTAGGGTCAGAGACCTACCAGTCAATGAGCAAGGAGCACCATGTAGATGCAGAGGTAGACAGGCTCCTGTGCTCCAGAAATTTGGGTTGTGATGGACAAATGAAGGGCAGAGATGGCGTTCCCCAATACACAGAATTAGCCCTTCTTCTGCCCCTCACTCTATTCTTTCCACTTTCCACATCACTAACAACCCTGCTCTATCCATATCTTCATATATCATAGAAGAAGTCAGGGAACATCTCTGCCCTCCATGTCTGGCCAATGACAACAGGTGGTTCTTTCAATGCATTAGGAAAGACAGTGATTGGGAGAATTCTCTGAATATCTCTTAGATGTCAAAACTGGGCCCCTTCTCCTCCCCACAACTCTGGATGACTGGTAAATGGGGGTGGGTGGGAGAAATGGGGTTTTTCTCATTTCTTATCAAATGGTTAAGTGTGAGAGTCTGTTATCTCTCCTTCCTCTAGACATTTACTGCTCACCCGCGGCTGGGAAACATGCCTCAGAATTATTGTCTTGAGGGTCTCCAGAGCCTGCTTGAGGATCAAACCCTTGAATTTTGGCTGTGACATTTGGGGATTAGAGTTTGGTCCTAAATACCCATAAACCTATGACATACAGGGTTTCATTGTTTTGGGAATACCTAGAAATGGTGACCATACTGATTCATGAGCCATTATCTAGGTAAAGACTTATAGAGCTGCACAGACAAAGAAAATATGAGACCTGGGATCCTGCTGGCAGAAATCAGAATAACTTCATTTAGGTAAACAGGGCCAGGTTATGTAAATCCATGTATCTCTATTTAAGTCAATGGGTCAGACGCCCCTGATGAGTAAACTGATGTGGATTTTTTGAGAAGCAGCACTAATACAAATAATAATGAATAATAGGTTTATACGACCATGATAACGAACTCCTGCTCAGCATTTGTCCCAATTAACTTGCAAAATGAGAGGTCTTTCGATCCAAAACTAATTTCTTTTGCTTCCTGTTCTTATGCCTTGTAATGAAATCACAGACCTTCAATGAAATCCTTTACCACTACCAAGACTGTGTTCCCTTGGATATCACTAAAAGATGGTTTCAAAGTGGCCCTGGTGTGATGCAACAGACAAAATCTAATTCCAGTTTTCAGCTATAGGCCCACAACATCAACAGTTTATTTCCCAGGAGGAGGCTGATGAAATAGAAAGTTTAATTGCTTTCCAAATGATGCCAGTGTCGGAGTTCGATCCCCAGGTGCATGACTTTCTATGTAACTTACTTTACCTATTTCTGCTTCAGCTTACTCCTCCGGGAGATGAACGACTGCCAGAATAAGAGAGTGGATTGGTTCGAGAGATGGAGAGAAGCTGCCCAATTAGATCAGGCTCTGCCAGCAAGGACAGAAATAGCCATTGCTCCATTCTGAGGTCAGAGGGACCTTAGTATTAAAATTTCACTGAAAGCTGATGGCTTAACGTCCTCCCCAGATCCCTAAGTGGATCATTAGTGACCTCCAGACTGCACAGAGGGACCCACAGAATACATTTTTTTTCTGGGCATGAGGCTGAGGTTTATACATCAGCAGACAGCACTGCGCTGACTGGCCAATGTCAGAGTTTAAACAACTCTCTCCAAATCAGGTTTCCGATGCTGTTCACGTGGAAGGACTTTTTCTCTGTAGCAGATGAAAGCAGCGGAGGTTAAACCAGACTCACTCAGGAAAGCATCGGCAACGCATCCCATGTAAGTGTCCTGTGTCTCGTCTGTCTGTCTGTGAGGCATCCATCAGCCTGCACTAAATGCAAGACTGAAGCCTCATTACTCTTCCGCTAGGGCCATAGTCTAAGTTGTATTTCTGGGAGATTGTCTGAGTTACTTCTTCTTTCTCTCACAGATAAATGAAAACACAAAGGGCTTGATATTTAAAGGTACATTTAGATATTTGTCCCTAAGCCCATTGATGTTAATGGGAGTTATTCACTTCAGGGACGTTAGACTGGGAGGGGACCTTAATGCTGGATTGGTCTAATTAAATTTTCCCCTTTGATGAATGTGTTTTCCTTTCTCTCTATGTTGTTTTGTTGGTTGCTCTGAATTTTCCATGAGTTAAGGCTGGTGAAACATGGTGGATTGTCAGAGCTGGAGAAGTGACTTCCGCAATGATCACCAGAACAGGTGCCCACTACACACACACACACGCACACACAGAGAATGCCCCAACAATGAGTCTCAGGCATGACTATGAAAGACTGCCCCACCTTTCCACACACACAATATTTGTGACAGGGGACTTCAGTTGCCATGATTCGTTCAGACCTTGTCCTCGGTTGACAGACCAAGCGGGACAGCTGGTGCCAATCACGGTGGTGGTTTTTGCCACCTGTCCAGTAAGGAACTGTACCGAGATATCACCAACTCATTCCTCACATGCCCCTGAACAGCCAGCACCTTGCAGTGGTGTGAGACCTCCCTCGCTGAACTGCCATATCAATTGGTGAGCTAGAGGGGGAAAGAATCAGTAACTCACAACCAGTGTAACAGATTATGCAGCCCTTAGTCCCTGAGCTAGACCTCAGCATATGAAAACTATCTGGACTGCAGGTGCATGGACATCCCATATGGAACCTCACTCTCCTAGGTCTCTGCTCGTTTGAATACAACCCATTTTGTAGTCACTGAAAATCGTTCCCCTCTGATGGCCAATTTGAAATGAACCGAGGGTTTGAGTCTGGTTCCTAGAGCCCCATTGTAGAAATCCATAGTAGGCACCTGAAATCCAGAGGGAATACACCCACAGTAAGAGGCAGTCCCTGCCCCAAACCATCTAAACAGACAAGAGAGACAAAGGATGGGAGAAGAAACAGGAAAAGTGACTTGCCCAGAGTCACACAGCAGGTCTATGGTAAAGCCAAGAACAGAGGGCTGGGATAATGCATCCAGGGGCTGGGACAATGCATCCAGGGGCTGGGACAGTGCATCCAGATGGCTGGGACAATGCATCCAGGGGCTGGGACAATGCATCCAGGGGCTGGGACAATGACATAGAACTATGCCAAGTTCTATGTCATTGTCCCAGCCCCTGGATGCATTGCCTCAGGCTGTCTTCCCCTAGAGTCTGGTCTTCCGAATTCAAAGGTAAAATTACATGCACAAGTACACAAAGTATATCTCAGATATGTAGCCAGCACCAATGAAACACCACCACCTTCATGGTATGGACTAGTAGCTATGTGTTACATAATATTTAGCGTTACTGACACTTGTTTTTTTTAATTTCCTTTTTTCCCCACTTAAAGTTCAATCCAAAATTAACAATTAAATATTCATGATACCTTGTGACAGGACTGACTCGCCTACGTCTCTGACACAGTGTGATGGAAGATCATGAGCTGAAATAGCATCTCTTTTGTTCCTCTAACCTCTACAAATCAAGCTGAGGGATCATGTACGTTTCGGGCTTCCAATAGCACTTCTCTTTTGCACAGCAGGTTTATTTAATATTCTGGAGTGCAATGGGATTTAACCAGTGGACAAAGTCAATTCTCTGACCCACAGCCGGGGCTCCCTATCACACAGCACAGCTATGTTGCATATTCTGTGCTCATAAATTTTAATGCCAGAAGGGACCATTATGGACTAGTCTGTAAGGTGACCAGCTGTCCCTATTTTATAGGGACAGTCCTGATATTTGGGTCATTTTCTTCTATTACCTCCCCAAGCCCCTGTCCCAGTTTTTCTCACTTGCTGTCTGGTCACCCTACTAGCCTGGAACTCCTGCGTAATACAGGACAGAGAACTTTCCCTGGAGAGTTCCTGCCATGGAGGGAGTTCTTCTTCTGTGCCCTGAAAATGAATGCTGCTGAGCCTAATAACTAGCACATTATCCTTGAGATAGTCATACAAACTGGAGGCAAAGGCTCCAATGGATGTAATTTTACTATATATCTTGTGTGCTGGAATACAAAAGCCACTGGAAAGGGTAAATTTTGAGCTCCATCACAGGGCTAAAAGGTATCCGTTTGTAGCTGAATCTTAGAGCTGTTTTTAGTTTTGGTCTAAATGTTACCAGCTCTGAAATTCAGAAAAGTATAGTTAAGAGACAACAAGGAGAAGATAGAGGGATTTTCTCATTTGGCCTAGTAAGTAGTAGATTGGCCTGGGACTCAGGAGAGATCTATGATGTAACTCCCAGTTATGCTGGGTGATGTTGGTCAAGTCACTTCACCTCTCTGTACTTCAGTTTCCCCATATGTAAAATGGTAATGAAAATACTTATCTCCTTTGTAAAATACTTTGAGATCTAGTGATGAAACATGCTATACAAGAAAGATATTAGTGTTATTTTAGAGAAGAGCAAGAAACATTTTGTAGCTGGTGGTTCAAACCAAACACACACACAAAACAAATGTTTATATGGAAAGTGCTCAGAGGTTTAGAACATTAGAATCAGCTGAATAGGGATGAATTAGTGGGCAGAGTGCAGGTGAAGCTGAAACCTTAGCAAACACAATTCCTCATGGAGTCTCATTGCTTATTATGTGATACTCTGGCAAAATTGATCCCTCTACAATATACTGAATGTGCTATAAATATTGAGCAGGGTGAAATTTTTCAGCTGAAACTTTTCAAGCTAAAATATGCAGATTCAGCAACATTGAAGTGTTTCACAAATTCATGTTAGTTTTGCCGCAATGTGTCGGTCAGAAAAAAACTCTCAAAATAATTCCGCAAAAATCAAGTTTTTTTTTTGAAATGACATTTCATTTCAAAACATCCTGTACTTTTATTTAAAAAATAAACAAACATCAAAAATGCTTGAAATCAAGCCAAACAGTTTGTTTCAGGTCAAACAAAACGTTTCTTTGACTTCTATTTTTTTTTCTAATTTCATCTTGTTGAAAATTTTGAAAAAAAAATGGTTCAGTCCAAAACAATTTGGTCCCCCCATTTTTTTTGGAATGGCAACACAACCAACATTTCTGTTATTCACACAACTATATAAATGTCTTTGCTTCTTTATTTATATATGTGAATCTTGATGTTGTGCAATGGACTTCATTATTCACCAGCCATGAGTGTGATTGTAACTTCCTCTCCCTCCCCTCCCAGTCCAGCTTTTCTGTAAAAGGCATGAACTGAAGCCATGGATCAGGGGAACCACACAGTGGTGATGGAATTTGTTCTCCTTGCACTTTCCCACTCTCAGCAGTTTGTATTTTTTGTCCTGTTCTTACTGTCCCACATGGTGATTGTTCTGGGCAATCTCCTCATCACGGGGATGGGCCAGCTGGGATGAACCATTGTAATTCTCTTGATGCCAATAGGGCTATGATGATTTACATCAGCTGAGAATCTGGCCCAACAGCAGGGGAAATGTCCACTCCTCATTCTGGACACCGAAATAAGAGAAGGCTTCTGAAAATGTAGTTTTACTCACATGTGCCACATAAGTGGTATTGATGGTAAACATTAGGAACAGAATCGGGTGAAAGAGAAAGAGATTCTGTGGGTTACACCCGCAGAGATGTGTGTGTGGGATAGTGGAGGGGCTGCTGGTTGGCACTGAGGGGCAGTGGCAGAGCTGAGTGGGTGGGTCAGGTAATCTAGGACTGGCATAGCAGTGGGGCTGCAGGTCAGGACTAAGGGGCATTAGCAGAGCAGACTGTGTATGCAGGGAGCCCAGGTCTAGGGCCCGCCGGTTGGGATCGAAGGGTGTTGCCAGAGCTGTGTGTTGTAAAACTCAGGATTGGAATGGTAGGGGGCTGCAAGTCAGGATGGAGTGCCATGGGCAGAGCTGTGAGGGTGGGGAGCCCTTTTCAGCAGCTAGAGGAACATGATGTCAGATGTATTTCATTGCATTAATACAAAGTAAGGTGGGGAGGGGTGGAGGAGTGATGAACTATTAAGCAACACAGGTAAATTCTATAATAAGTGGGAAGCCCAAGAAAATGACTTGAACATCATTGGAGAACATTCAAGGAAGACCCTTGCTCAATATGCAGGAGCAGTTAAAAAAAAACCCAGAGAACAATAATGAAAATATTATAATCATATGTTGTCTATTTTTTTGGATTTTCCATCAGGGAAATGGAAAAGAAATATGTCATTTTAGGTTGGGTGGAACACAATCTAAATATTTGGGTTCGTTGACCAGAATTGAAATATTTTGTCTCAGGTCAGTTCAGTGTTAATCTGAGTTTGCCTCAGTTGCTATGGGGCTTCATAGGAGACACCATAATGATGAGCACATTATAAGCTTTAAAATGATACCTTACAAGGCACACTTTGTACAAAATTTATCATAATCCTTTGAGAAAGGGGTACAGCGTGTCACAGGTGCATTGTGGGAAATGTGGTCCAGTTGGAGTTCGGCCCAGAGAGGAGAATGGAGTCTTGAGGCAGATCAGGAGGACAGAGACTGATCTGAAACCAAGATGAAACAAAACATATTGATCTGAGAATGTCAAAATATTACATTCTGTTTGAAAGTGTCAAAATGAACCATTTCCACATTTCCAAATCAGTATTTTTTGGAACTTTCCATTGAGTGAAAAAAAAATCATATGCTGCCTTTTATTCTGATTCAGAATAAAACCAAAGTCATTTGCATCTGTATCTATTGTTTACTGGAAGTTCATTTCAATGACTGTGTCTCACTCCCACTGAGTTTCACCATTTGCCTTCTGTCTCATCTAGGCAGCAGAAAAACGGACAAGCTGTTGACATGGATCGAGGAAACAGAAGCACCATGGTCCACGAGTTCATCCTCGTGGGATTCACAGACAGTCCACAGCTGCAGGTTGTCCTTTTTGTGGTGTTCCTAATTATCTATACGATCACCCTGCTGGGCAATCTTGGGATGATAGTGTTAATCAAGATTGACCCCCAGCTTCACACCCCCATGTACTTCTTCCTCAGTCACTTGTCCTTCTGTGATCTCTGCTACTCTTCTGCCATTGTTCCCAAGATGTTGCTGAACTTCTTAAGAGAGGACAAGTCCATTTCCTTTGCTGGGTGTGCAGCACAGTCTTATGTGTTTGGTTCTTTCTTGGATGCGGAGTGCTTCCTCCTGGCCGCGATGGCCTATGACCGTTGTATGGCCATCTGCAAGCCATTGCTTTACAATATCACCATGTCCAGGCAGCTATGTGTCAGCCTGGTAGCTGGGGCATACACAATAGGTTTGGTGGATTCGCTAGTTCATACCCATTTCACCTTTCGGTTGTCTTTCTGCAGCTCCAATGTCATCAATCATTTCTTCTGTGATGTTCCCGCACTGCTAGCACTCTCCTGCTCTGACACATGGCTCAACGAGCTCCTGCTCTTCATCACTATGAGTGTGGTGGAGATTAGCACCACTCTCTTGATCCTGGTCTCCTACCTCTACATCCTCCTCACGATCATACAGACCCGCTTGGCTGAGGGGAAACAAAAAGCCTTCAGCACCTGCGCCTCCCACCTCCTGTGTATCACCATCTTCCATGGGACTCTTCTTTTCATGTACACTCGGCCCAGTTCTAGCTACTCCCTGGACACTGATAAAATGGCCTCTGTGTTCTACACGGTGGTAATCCCTATGCTGAACCCCCTCATCTATAGCCTGAGGAACAAGGACGTGAAGAACGCCCTGGGGAGAGTAATGTTGAGAAATTATTTTTCATCCTCTCTACATTAACATGTCTCAGAATAACGGGCAGGGATGGGAGGCAGGGAAAACGGTGCAGCATCCCTGATGATAGCACCTTGCAAAAGATGGGACTGAGCAGGTTCACTGTGCTCATATGTTTAAGATTGCACAGTCAAACATGGAGGCATCCAAAACCAGAAGGCACTTTTTAAAAGCTAGACCTAGCAGCTCCAACTGAAATGAGGAGGGGGATGTTACTGAGGTAGAATATATTGGCCAGGGACGGAATTTGATCAATGTCCTGTAAATAACATTCCCGAATGCTAGTGTCACCCCTCGTACCGTGGGATCTTTATTAGCTGCAAGTGACGGGGATACTGACTCAAGAAGCATAGCATCCCACAAAGCTCTGCTAGAGTGTTAGTAGCACCATGCTTGACAAGGATGTTTCTGTAGTTAAAACACTAGTTCAGGATTCAGATGACCTGAATGCAGGTCTGAACTCTACCATAGGTTCCCTCCATGAACTTGGTCAAATTACTCCTCCTCTTTGGCCCTCAGTTCTTCATCTGTAAAGCAGAGGTGATAATGCTTCTTTTGTCTTGTCTATTTAAACAGCAAGCTCTCTGGGGCAGGACTTGTCTTCACCAGGTGCTGGTACAGCATTCAGCACCATGAGCCTGCCAGACACTGCTGGGCTACATGATAATAGTGTATCTGATGGATATGAGCATTTATGCTGTTATGCTCCTTTGAACAATTCATATTTTCATCTTGTCCTTTTCATATGATTGGGCCTAATTGTAAAGATCATTGTTTTATCCCAAATAAAATATTTTAAAAATCCTTTCTATAAAAATCACAGTTTTTCTGCCTTCTTAACATAAACCTAATAGAGCAAATAGGGTTTCTTTCCCTTGGGGACAAGGGAAGGTAGGTAATACAGGAGTAAGGAAATAAAATACATTACACAGTACTCGTGCAGGCTGCACTTAATTTGTAATGAATGAGGTGCCAGGGCTCAAGCAATTAGGTTCTGGGGCTCAAACTATTTTTTTTTACATTTGTAATGGATGCAGAAAACCCAGACGTGCCGGTCTATGAACTGCTGAGCCTAGAGGTGCCAGAGTGCAGAGTGTAGGAATTTACTGTGTTCAGGATTCCAGCGGGAAGAATATTGAAGCTCAGGTTCAATTCACGGAGTAGCATTGTGTGCTGACTTTTTGCAGTTTACAGCATACTTGCACTATGTGCAACACTTTCTGCATGCATAGGGTTACCAGATAGCAACTGTGAAAAAAACAAGACGAGGGTGGAGGGTAATGGGTGCCTGTATGAGAAAAAGTCCTCTCAAATGAGACTGTCCCTTTAAAAGTGGGACATCTGGTCACCCTATCCATACAGGCTCATACCAGAACAACAGTACTGATGAAGGCAAGCAAATAAACCCAACCCTAACAGGATAATAGAGCAAGAATTATGTTCAGTTTGACATTTTTCCCACTAGGCGGCATAGCACCTTCTAGACACTCTTAATACTTTGCCTGTTGCTGTAGCCATGTTATTAATAGTGGTATTACAGCCTATCTGAAATCATGCCATACGCTGCAGTGTGGAGACCAAGAGTGTAAAGAGTGACTAGTGCCTTAAAATTATGGCATGTTCAGCCACAAAAGCCCACGAAAGCTTATGCTCAAATAAATTTGTTAGTCTCTACGGTGCCACAAGGACTCCTGTTCTTTTTGCATAAAAGGGCTGATTTTCAGAACATGCTTGAGCACTCTCCCAGGCCCTGTGAGGGCATCTCACGTTCCATACCCCAAAAGGGAGGCATCCAAACGCTCTAATTTGAAAATTGTTGCCGGCATGTTTAATTACACAGAATGTGGTGGAAACCTGTGGGCATCTCGGCCTTGATTGGCAGCAACGGTGCAGCGGTGCCCAGTCTGCATTGCACCTGGCAAGTAGTAAATTTCCTAGTGCAGGTAAGATCCCTGAGTTAAGCTTTCTCAGGCAGACCCCACTGTACAGCCTGATTCTGATATCCCTTATCCTGCTCGAGGTCAGGAGCAACACCTCTGAAGTCAAGGGAGTGACAAGGGATGAAATAAGACCTGTCAAGATTGACCGCTCCCTCCACTCCCATGTTCTTCTTCCTATGTCACCATTGTGAGTGAGGTCACAGTCAGCTAGCTGGACCTGGGTGTGCTCTTGACCAGTGTGCTCTGTGGCAGGATTCCACGTACCAAGCCCCCGAGTGCAGCCTAGCAAAGAGCTGCAATTCTTTGGTGGCATTGATTCACCACTTATACCCGCTGCTTGTAGATGGTTTTATGACTGGCTGGTGATTTTCTATTCGCTCTTGTAGCTCACTAAGGACCTGATGCTGCAAGCACACGTGAGCTTAATTTGAAGCTCATGCAACTGCCTCTTGATTTCTGTAAAGCTCCTCATGTTAGCCCAGCTAAGCATCTGCGAAAGTGGTTTGCTGGCGTGAGCCCTAAGAGCTTGTGTGGGAGGGGAGGTGGATGTGACACGGGCGGAGCCATTGTTTAATGCTATTTTTTTCTTATGTCTGCTAACTTAATAGGGATCAGGCTTCAGCTGGGCACCTTGGTGGCCCCCAATCCAGCCTTTGTCTCAGTTCAGCCCTCCCATTACAACTTAGGGCCTCCTTGGAGCTGCATTGAGTCTCAATGGATCAACAGCCCCTCAACTCGGGGGATCCCTAGTGGTGCTATTGCCACCTAGTGGGGAAAATGTAAAGCTGAATAGAATTCTTGATCTTTGCAACAATAATTAATATAATTCCGTTAGGGTGGGCTGGTTTGTGTATTTAAATACTGTTGTTCTGGAATGAGGCTGTAGTGTGTTGGGCCAGGCTCAACAGAGCACAAGGGCTCTCTGGCCACACCTTCTTTTCTCTGGCCACACCCCTAAACTGGTGACGGGCTAGGGATAATGGTGCAGATATGACTACCCCTATTCTACATTACCCAGCAACTCACCCATGTCAGGGGACTCCTCAACTTGGTGACTGGGTTGGCTTTGCACCCCCTTTGTGCTACCAGCCTGATGCACAGGGGCCAGAAAAGGAGGAAGGATTTGGCTCATCCTGGAAAATCATATGAAGTGCAACGTAACATCTCCCAGTGGAAAGGAGGGTGTCTGTCTCTATGAGAGTACAAGAGACAGAGCTTTCCTGAATTCCACGCTCACCCCCTACCCCGCATTCATAAATGGCTGAGGGACTTATTTCTCTTTCCACCATGAGACATTCATTCACTGTAACAGGACTTCTCTAAAGACATGCTGTACCATTGACAAATTCAGACTGAAAATAAGGTGCACATTTTTATCAGTGAAGGTAATTAACCACTGGAGTAATTTACCATGGGTCATGGTGGATTCTCCATCAATGACAATTTTAAAATCAAGATTGGAGGGTTTTTTAAAATCTGCTCTAGGAATGATTTGGGGGCAATTCTCTGGCCTACACTGTACAGGTAGTCAGACCAGATGATCACAACGGTCCCATTTGGCCTGGAAATCTATGAATCTAGGTTCTGATAGAGCCTTGCCATCCTGTGTGACATCACTAGAAGGCAGAGGGATAATCATAGAATATTAGAGTTAGAAGAGATCTCAGGAGGTCATCTAGTCCAATTCCCTGCCCAAAGCAGGACCAACACCAACAAAACCAACAACAAATTCTGTCTTCATTAGCTTGACTAGGGACAAGGGGCTGCTGCTAGGACATTCTCTATGAGAGTATTGTGCTGTAAAGGCCCATCTGTATTACAGAAATAACCGAGTCATGGGATCTGTAGGAAGAGAATTCAACTTTGCAGTGCACTTGAGCTGCTGCTGTTGTAACTGAGTCACATCACAAGACTAAAGCTGTGGACACTAAAGCTCTTGACTTATGAGCAGAGGCTGAGGGAACTGGGGTTATTTAGTCTGCAGAAGAGAAGAATGAGGGGCGATTTGATAGCTGCTTTCAACTACCTGAAAGGGGGTTCCAAAGAGGCTGGAGCTCAGCTGTTCTCAGTGGTGGCAGATGACAGAACAAGGAGCAATGGTCTCAAGTTGCAGTGGGGGAGGTTTAGGTTGGATATTGGGAAACACTATTTCACTGGGAGAGTGATGAAGCACTGGAATGGGTTACCTAGGGAGGTGGTGGAATCTCCTTCCTTAGAGGTTTTTCAGGCCCGGCTTGACAAAGCCCTGGCTGGGATGATTTAGTTTGTGTTGGTCCTGCTTTGAGCAGGGAGTTGGACTATATGACCTGCTGAGGTCTCTTCCAACCCTGATCTTCTATAATTCTATGACACTTATGTTATTGGACAAAAGAGATTCCTTATCCCAAAGGGCACCAGCTCTGATGAGTGAGAGCTACAGGAGGAGGTGGAAATAGCCTGAGAACCAGGGGTAGAGGAAGAGTAGGGGGCAGTGTGAAGGAGCTGACAGGAGAAGACTGAGGATGAACAAGTTAGAGGAAGAGAGAGGAACATGGGAAAGGGGATGAATGGAAGGAGATGCAATGCTAGATTGTAACCTTACCATTTGCCCTAAGTATGGGTCAGTAGGTAGCTGCATCACCCAAGAGACAAGGAGTCACAGTTTCTGTCATGCTTCATGAGGGGAGGAATAACTAATCATCCTGGAGCAGTCTACCCCCTAACCCACCAGGCAGAGTGCAGGCAGTCAGCTACTCTCTAGCTGGCGAGTAAGGGGCTGGAGCCGGGGTTCCTCCCACTCCTTGTCATCCTCCCCACCTGCTTGTTCCCAGAGGGGTGTATTGGGTGAGCAGCATTGAGCAAGAGGCCAGGGGAGAGGCCTTATTCTCCCTAGCTGAGGAAGGACTGTGACAATTTAGCCCTGAGAGAGGGGAAAGGGAGAATGAAAAACATGCCATGGAAAGGCTTAGGGAAAAGAGATGGGGAGATGTGAAAGGAAGGGGAGCGAAGGGAGAATTAAACAAAAATATATAAATAAAGGAGATATTGTTGGTTAAAATTATTCAGCAGAGCGTGTGGGGGTCAGCATGGGACACCAGACCAATTCTGGGGTGGTTTTGCTGTAATTAGAGTCTTGGGGTTGGAAGAAGGACAACAAAATCATTTCGTAGGACAAGAGGGGATTTGGAGACACAGACATCTCACACTGGGGTAACTCCATTGACGTCCCATTTTCTCTCTCAATCTCCTTTCCTCCCCACTCCCATGATATTCATCACACCCACTCCGCTCTTCACCCAGCTCCCAGTGAAAGCAGCAGAATGAAACATACTCCTGGCTCTGCCCTGGGTAACTCTGCAGAAATGGGACTGTTTAATAACAAACAAAGCAAAGGGTGCAACAGATTAAACCCCAGGGTATGAGTTACATTTGGGGTGGCTTTGGCTGACCCAGTGCATTTTAATTGTGTTGTGCATCTTGGTGAACATGATTGCTTCAGGGATCAGGTCCCCCAGGTCACCAAGAACAGTGTGAAACCTCCTGAATTCTCCAGAGTAGCAGCTTGAAGCAAAGACACATCTCTCTGTCTTCTGCAGGTACATGCAGTTGGACTGAATCATGCTTGCATACAAATTCAGACACTACAGTCATCAGCGAGGATTGAACCAAGACCTTTGGAAGCGAAAGCATCACTTTCTATGTCTTGTGCTAAAGGGAAAAAAACCTCATCTTTTGGAGAAAGTAACAGTTTACAGGTGCGTGTATGTGTGCATTATATTATGACTCTGGGATTTCATACAAACAAAGGTAAAGCCGATTTTCATTTTCTGAACAGGCTTAATTATCACCCTAAGTAACTGGGTCACAATAAGTAACCGAGAACTGAAATGCCAGAGCACAGAGCTCACCTTGTATGAATTGGGAAAAACAAGGGGTGAGAGTTTCTGTCAGAAATTCTCATGCAATAGTTAAAAGTCACTATTCACTGCTGTGCTTAGAGGCCAGCAATGCCCATGTTTGGGGCATAGTTAACCCAGCTGTTCTTACATTTATGCTGTGTATTCATTTTATCAGATAACTGGAATGATCAGCTCTGAGCCTCTGGGTCGATGGACTAAGGCCTTTTCTTGATTCAGCAGGCGAGTCCCCTAAGAAACTAACCTCCATCATTTCTTTATTTCCTCTCCTTATAGGGAAGGGATAGAATTCCTGAGCTGTCTGCCTGCCCACATCACCGCAGCTCCCTGATCTTGGTTCTGTGGAGATGGAAAAGGGAAATCACTCAACAGTGACAGAATTCATTCTCTCGGGGCTGACAGATCGTCCAGAGCTTCAGGTCCCTCTCTTTGTGATGTTCCTAATGATCTACATTGTCACCCTGGTAGGGAATCTGGGAATGATTGTGTTAATCCAGATTGACTCCCGTCTCCACACCCCCATGTACTTTTTCCTGGGTAATTTGTCTTTCTGTGACCTCTGCCTTTCCTCGATAATTTCCCCTAAGATGCTGCTGAACTTCTTAGCCGAGAGCAAAAGGATTTCGTACAATGCCTGCGCTGTGCAAATGTATCTCTTTGGTACTTTTGGTCACGTCGATTGCCTCCTGCTGGCTCTGATGGCATATGACCGTTATGTGGCCATCTGTAACCCACTGCTCTATACGGTCACCATGTCCAGATGGCTCTGTCATCAGCTAGTGGCTGGGGTGTATGTTGTGGGCTTGCTGGACACAATGGTACACACCATTTTTACTTTGCATTTATCATTCTGCAGCTCCAATGTCATCAATCATTTCTTCTGTGATTTTCCACCGATATTGTCGCTCTCCTGCTCCGATACACGCGTCACCGAGATTTTGAAGTTTGCCTTGATTGGCTGCGTGGTGGTGAGTAGCATTGTGATCATTCTCCTCTCCTATGCCTATATCATCATCACTATCCTGCGGATCCACTCTGCCAAGGGTAGGCGCAAAGCCTTCTCCACTTGCACCTCCCACCTAACGGCTGTGGCCATGTTCCATGGCTCTCTCCTCTTCATGTATTTCCGACCCACCACCAATTACTCCCTGGATACTGACAAAATAGCCTCTGTGTTCTACACGGTGGTGATCCCCATGCTGAACCCCCTCATCTACAGCCTGAGGAACAAGGAGGTGAAAGATGCCCAGTGGAAAGTGATACACAAATTGCTAACTTTCTCTTGAGCCTGTTTACTCCATACTGAGTTACTGATTGGGAGGTGGAAGCAGGAGAACTCAGTTCCCACTCCACTGCACTCTCATTCCTCATCATGCTTATTATCATTGTGAATTATTTGTATTGTTTTTTTTCTCTTCTGTTTTGTTCCAACAATATCTGGCAGCCCCAGAAAGTTTCAAGAAGGTTGTGACACTTCCTTGGGGAATTCAAGACTGTCTTTCTAGTGCATCAGTGAGCAAGGGACTTGCAGGGGCTAAATTATGTGTCAGCTCTCTGACTCGCCAGTTTGTTAACCCTCCTGCATCCCCCCAACTAATCTCCTCCAAAGCTCAGCCAGTCTTTACTTTGCCTCGCATGTCACCTCAGTTGCACTCCAAGCCTGAAAGTTCCTTGAAACGTGTTCCCCGGCAGTATCCAGCCCCTATCCCTGGGCTCTCACAGAAATGACTGAGTCCACTGTCTCCAGAGAGATAGTATACACACCAGGTTGCTAGATCAGGTGAGGATTTGCCATTCTTCAACAAAAAAGCTTCAAAAACAGACTTCAACGAGAAACTTGCAGAACTGGAAATAATTTACAAATTCGACACCATCAAATTAGGCCTGAATAAAGCCTGGGAGTGGCTGGGTCATTACAAAAATAATTTTCCCTCTATTGATATTCACACCTTCTTGTCAACTTCTGGGAATGGGCCACATCCACCCTAACTGAATTGGCCTCGTTAGCACTGGCTCCCTCACTCGGTAAGGCAACTCTCATCTTTTCATGTGCTGTATATTTATATCAGCTTACTGTATTTTCCACTCCATGCATCTGATGAAGTGGGTTATATCCCATGAAAGCTTATGCCCAAATAAATTTGTTAGTCTCTAAGGTGCCTCAAGGACTCCTAGTTGTTTTTACTGATACAGGCTAACACAGCTACCACTCTGAAACCTATGGGACAGTGAACTGAATACCAAAATGGCACCTAGGGGTGGGGAGGTAGGGCAGCATTTTTTGTAAAAGAGAAATAAACAGGAAAAAAAAGTCATATACTACACAACATATTTATACCACATCACCATGTTTACTGTGAGTTCTTGCTTTTAGGTCTACTTGAAAAGATTCTAGACTCTGAAGAGCGGGGATTCAGGGAACATTCTAGCTCAGGGCACTGTGAATGGGACATGGACAGAGCTGGACCTGCTATCAGCTTGCTGGAAAAAAAATATTCCGCTTCATCCTAACCAAAAACTACCCCAAAATATCGATGAATCAAAAAAGTCGACAAAGCAAAAAATATTCATTTTGGGTTGAATGAATCATTTCAATACTACTACTTTCAGCACCGATGCATGGGAGGGGCGAACTGAGTCATGCACCCTTTTTTCACAGAGGCCCATGCAGGCCCACTCACTTTTCCGTCAGTGTCCCTCCCCCCATTTTCAAGAGTCGCTCCTGATCACTTTACCATCTCCTCCTCTGACATGGTGCCCAATTCCTGGCCAAAAGAAAAGTGGCTAAAACTATTCGTGGAAAGTTTCATCCTCTTTTAGCTACATTTTATGTCTTGGTCATTGAGTCAAGTGATGATGATGACCAGGGGCGTGCACAAAGGGGAATGGACCCTCAGAATCTCTGCCACTTCCTGCAGCTTCTGAACCAGCCCCTGCCCCAATATTACCTCCCCCAAGCCCCTCCTCACCCCTTTCTGCCAGGGTGGAAGTTGAGCTGACCATGGCTGGAGAAGTGCCTGGGAATGGCACTCCAGCTAGCACTCCTGCTGAGCCCTACTAGATGGCACCTAGAACAGGGAAGATGGGCTGACAGCAGAGTTCTGCTGGGGGTGGGGGCCCAGGAAGCCTGCGGAGCCCTGTCTCTTTCTCACCCGCAGCCTCCAGTAATGGTTCAGAGCCCAGAACAATGGGGGTTGGAGGCAGTGGGGTGCTGGAGGGATGGGTGGGGATCCCACGGAGGCAGTGGAAGCTAAGGGGGGGGGCAGCAGGGCCTGGGGGCATCGGGTGGGGAGGTGTTAAAGTTTAAAATGTCCCCCTCCAAATAGTCACATTTAAATCCCCGCACATGTCCCTGATTATGAGTAGAACGGGTTATGGGGCCTTTCAACTTCAAGGCCCTTTGTGCATCTTGGGGTTAAAGAGCTAAGGGAATGGACCATCTGAACACTCAGCATTCTTGATCTTAGCCTCAGTAGGCAATGCCAAAGGACTCATAAAGTGTGCTGGTATCTGCTGACACGTGCAGTAAAACTAGGTAGGTAGGTAGGTAGCTAGATACTTCACTGCAGGGTTCACTGAGTGGATGTTTTCAGAAAACATCATACAATGCAATCCTATAACTTCACATGCCACACATATTTTATCAGGACAATACTGATCAGCAAATTATGAGTTTTCCAGCAGCACATTATAAGGCATACATTAAAAAGCCAACAAAACAAAAAATCCTCAAACAATTCCATCCCCACCACAAGCTACACTCTCCCAAATACTAGACAAAAAAATCAGCTATTCAAACATATGAAACATAGAATGTGAGAGAACTACTGTCTGTGAAACACACCAAACAGATGTAGCCACACCCATACCCTTATGTACTCAGCAGCACAATCAGAACAATTTCCATGGGAACAACCCCTGGATTGTATAATAACACCCTTTAAAGTTTAAGGGAATGTGAAAGTATTCTATTGCCATGAAACTCTTCACTCTCATCCCTCTCACCTCCAAAGAAACACACAGCAATGGCTCATAGTGTGTTTAACCTGCTCCCAATTGGTACATAACTTGGGGACCCAGCTGTGGAGGGGACCAAGCAGGAGTTAACATGGATTAGAATTTTGTTAACATCTGGTGTGGTCTCGGTGAAGTCTGGAGCTACCTCCACATCCCAGACAGTTCGTAAAATAGGCCTTCCAAGGAAACCTAGGACAGGGGCCAAATTCTGCAAACCCAGTGCTGCTCCTTCAATGACTCTTGCTAGATTTGACATCCCTCTGCTCTCATTCATTAAGGGATGAATACAGTCCTACATTTTAGGGAGATGTTTAAACAAGTGAAAACTCCCCCTCAGTGGATCTGTTAAGGAATGAAACAGGTTTGATTGAAGCCCCACACTTCTGTGTGAAATCACTAGAGAGCAGGGGGATAATGCACATTCTCGCTTCCCTAGCTTGACTGGGTTCCTGGGTATGAAAATGGGGTTGCTGTTAGGGCAGTCTCTAAGGGACTCATTTAATGCCTTTAGGGGTCTGTAACTGTGTGGCACCCACCTCTCACAAGCACCCCTTCTGGTTGGGTGTGTCCACAGTCTTTAAATAGTCCCAGCCCTGGTATCTGGCCATAACCCCAGTGCTTCCTATCTGGAGACAACAATTTTGCTTTTTCTGGGTCCTTCTGGGCCTAGCTCTCCAGATGGTCCTCTAAGTAGTTTGATCCCTTTTACTGTGGTTCAGCTGAAGGCCACTTCCTCAGTGGCCCAAACACGACTCCAGGTCCCAGCCCAGGGACCTAAGACCAGCAGCCACACATCACTGTATCCCCTTAATTAACTGCTTTCAGCTCCCTTGGGCTACTGCCACATAGCCCCATCCCTGATTCATGCTCCACCTTTACCTCAGGGCAAATGTACGTTCAGACCTATCAGCCAGCCAGGAGCCCTTTCTTACTGCACCAGACCATGTCTACACTACCCGCCGGATCAGTGGGTAGTAATCGATTTGTCGGGGATGGATTTATCACATCTTATCTAGATGCGATAAATCGATCCCTGAATCAATGCCCATACTCCACCTTGGCAGGAGGAGTAAGTGGAGTTGGAGGAGGAGCCACGGCAGTCGACTTGCAGCCATGAGGATGGCCATGTAAGTCAAACTAAGATACTTCGACTTATCTTACATATCTTACATCGACCCCCCACAGTGTGAACAAGTCCACAGTCCCTGCCACTTCTGAGCTGTCCATGGTGCTGCAGTTCCCTTTAAAGAGCCAGGAGTTCAATTGCGCTACAGTGATTGACACCAGCGAGGGATCTGGGCCACTGACTTCTATGAAGCTGTGTCAATTTACACCACCTGGGGATCGGCTCATTGACTTCATTTGAAGTGACACAGATTTTCTATAGATTCATGATTTCTAGTCTGACCATTGGCTAACACAGGAACCTCACCCACTAATGAAAACTAGAACATCTCTTTTAGAGAGCAATCCAGTCTTGATTTAAAGATGTCAAGTGATTGTGTTTTGGTACATTGTCCCATTCATGATTCAAAACATACTCGATTCACATGAGTTGAAGATCTGGCTCATTGGCTTCAATGGAGCTAGGCTGATTTATACCATCTTGATCTGGCCCAATGACCCCCAGGGAGAGGCATCCATTTACACTAGCAGGGGGTGTGGTCTAATAGGTAGTGTCCATATTATGGTTACTTCTTTAAGCAAGTCTAGCAATATCCACCAGATGTAGGCACAGTGCAGAGAAGCCCTGAACATCCTCAGTGGGCACACATTGAGGAATGTAGGTCTAATGATGCCCTGTCCGCCTGTGTGATATCACTAGAAGGCAAGAGAGTATGCACATTCTCTCTTCTCTGGCTTCACCAGGTTGCTGGGCAGGGACAAGAGGCTGCCACTAGGAACATCTCCTTGGAGGAGATTGTCCAGGAAGGGCTCATCTGTATTTCAGAAGCAACCAAGTCCTGAGACCTGTAGGAAGAGAATGGATATTTGCAATGCACAGGAGCTGAGAGGGTTCCCACTGGGTTATTTCACAAGATGAAATCCCTGGCCATGCATTGAAGAGATCCCAGCATGGAAGGGCACAGAAATTAAATTGTCCTCTCTTTCACGGGGACTTAACTATTTTTCATTCTTGAATCAATCTTTTCCCGTGAAATAAAAGGTATTTGCATAGAAAGTTGAAGGCTACTCTTTGGGTGTGAAACCCGAAAAATCAAGATCTTCATCTCATCTGTCAAAACCTGCACTACCACCATCCAATATTCCATTTTTATAATACTGATTCCATTCAGAAGGGTAATATCCACAATTCCCACTAAGGAGTGTGTCTGGAGGGCTGTCCACGAGAGAGTAAACCTCCATGCACCTGGACCTTGGAGAGAATGCACGCGTCAGATGAGGTGCTGGCCTTGGGAGGAATAAGGAATAGGTGGCGGAGCATTTGTCTGGGGAGAGGTATTGAAAACCATTAAGGCCAGATCTTTGCTCTCTGGTATAGTTTTGGCTTTTCAGAGTACTCCCATTGACTCACAAGTAGCAAGCAGCACTAGGTTTGGTGAAGGTGCTAGGTGTTTTGTAGGATAAAGACCTTATTTGCAAGCTCTTTGAAGTAGGGATCTCTCTGCAAATCCCAAAGCTATGTGTTATTGTCCTGCAGGGTGCGTAAAAATGTAATGAGTCAATCTACTCCGAGTGTTTAACTTGGTGACACACACAATGTGAAACCAGAAGAACTTTGCCTGTTTCTACAGGGCTTTGTTGCACTTGCACTGCATGGGTCATAAACACTCATTTAAAATACCCATCATCAACCACTTGATGTTTTGCTTCCCTTCATATTTTCAGTGTTGTCACTTATTTGTTTGGGGCTTTGTTTTCCTGTCTGCGGTGCTTTATTACTTATTTTTACTGTTCTCTGTGTGTGAAGTATTAATCAAACTAAGTGTTGACATTCCAGAGAAATCGTATCATGCCGAGTGAATGCCTTTTACTCTCCTTTCCAGTAAGAGAAAATATTGTATTAATATTTGCAGTGAAAGAATTTCTTTTTAACTCATACTTTTATTTAGCAGCTTAAAGCTGAGCTGTGTGTGCAGATAATATGCATGCACGGTGGATAGTTTGGTAAACTGCAGAAGTCCGCACTATGATAGTATTTTGGCAGATGCTTCATTTTTTGAGAGCAGCTTTCCCTGAAGATTTAAGTGGTCTGTGGTAGGAGTAGTTTATTTAATTAGGCCTCTGATGCATATTTTATGCTTTCTCTTAATGACCACGATGACTTTGTTTTATTTATGTAGCTGTTTTCAGGACGCCACATTTTGCTGTGTTTACTAGCTTGAGTAGTTAGAAAGGATGGTAAAATACATGTATTCCAAGGCAGTGTTAATTTTTTTATTATTTGATTTCATATTAAATAAGAATCTAAAGCAGTGCACCCTGTTAAGTATCCCTTGTTTTAATATTCTTTCTTCTTCTTCCTCCATACCTATGAACTTTTAAAAATATATATTATATCTAGAATTAGTATGCACAATAAATGGCCTTGATATTGGTGCTGAATATAGCATTCAATCTGAACATGGATGAAAAAAATTAGAGGGAACATTGGTCATTTCCAGCTTTACAGAGAAACACCAAATTAACAATGGGGGGCAGATGGCTGTGGTCTCCTCCTGAGCTCCTCTGGTCATCATGTGGTCTCCATCAAGCACAATGCATGAACCTATCCTTCCTACTTTGGGGAGTAACCTAGCAAGGGAAGGGCATAGAATACCATGGTGATTGGCGTGTGATAATCTGGAGAACTCTTACATGTGTTACGGGTTTTATATATTACCTATTGAGGTTGGGACAATGAGTTGATTCTGAAACAATTAGTATGTTTCAGGTGTATCTAACTTTCTGTTCCTTTGATTCCAGACTTGTGGCTAAGGCTGGTTAAAATTATTTCTTAAAGTTTTTTAATTGGAAATTGGATTTTCAATTGAACTATTTTTTTTCCATGAAATTATCTTTTTTCTGGAAAATATAAGATTTCCATCAGAAAGACCAAACTCCCCTCCTCCCCAGACCATGGCTGCAGGACTCTGGTGATTTTCCAGAGCAGTTCAGCAAGACGAGAGACCACCATGTCTCATGAGGGATGTAGTCCAGCTGGGGAGCCTGGTCCACAGAATAGATTGATGGTGTGTGGTATCTTATGCACCCTCATGGTATTTCCAAGCAGAAATGCTTTCAGTCTCCACAACAAATCACATTTGTGGATCATCTCTACGCAGTACCTGGCTTGCACTGAAAACAGCATGATGAAATCTACCCCTAACCTCATACTCTGTAACTCTGGTAGAAGTTGCATCGTTTAATAACACAGTAGAAAAGAGTGGGACTAATTAATCCCCAGGGCATGAGTTATATCAAGGGTGGCTTTGGTTCACTGAACCTATTAATTAGGTGTTGTGTCTCTCTGAGCTCAGGTATTCCCAGTTGCTTAAGGAATCATGTCCCATAGATCACAAATCTCACTATAAAACTTCCTGCTTGCTCCAAACTGGCAGATTCTGACCATGGGGAAACGCCAACACATCTGTCTCTCTTTTCTAGGCAGGTACGTACGATTGTCCAGTATCAGAGTCACACACACATACAGACACCACGGGGATTGGCAGGTATTGAATGCATGACCTCCAGCAGTGAAAGCCTCAGTCCCAACTTCAACCCTTTCAGCTAAAGGAGCGACCTCCATGGTTGGAGAAAATAGGCAATTACATAGTCACTGAAATCAGTACTTTCCACTATGTCTCTGGGTTTTCATACAGGCTAAAATAAAGGCCCAAAAGCTTTATTAGCACAGTAAGCAGCTTTACCCCAACCCGACATGTCAAGCCACAGAGCTTCCCTTGCTCAAAGAGGGTAGAAAGATTGACACTTCTTTCCTCTCACCCCTTCTTTAGCTAACAAATAATCTCTCCAGACTGAGATGGTTTTCACCCTGATTGTCTTACAGCAGAATCACAATCACTGTTTGCTGCTCAGATTAGTGAACAGGAGTGTCCCTGTGTGGAGCATGATTAACCTGCGTGTCATTGTATTTATGCAGTGTGTATTTTATCGAACAACTGAAATGACCAGCTGTGAACATCTGCCTCTGTGGACGAAGCCCTTGCCTGAGCAGGTACTGAAGTCCATTGAGAAACTGATCTCCGTTTATCTTCACTTACTTCATTACAGAGAAGGGACAGGTTTTCTGCACCACCCACCTGCCCACATCTCTGTACCTGCCTGATCTGTGTTCAGAGGAGATGGAAAAGGGAAATCACTCGGAGGCGACTGAGTTCATTCTCTCAGGACTGACAGATCGTCCAGAGCTGCAGGTCCCCCTCTTTGGGGTGTTCCTAGTGATTTATGGTATCACACTGGTGGGGAATGGGGGGATGATCTTGTTAATCATGATTGATCTCCGACTTCACACCCCAATGTACTTTTTTCTCAGTAATTTGTCTTTCTGTGACCTCTGCTATTCCATGATAATTTCCCCTAAGATGTTGCTGAATTTCTTAACTGAGAGGAAAAGCATTTCTTACACTGCCTGCGCTGTGCAACTGTATCTCTTTTACGTCTTTTCAGATTTTGAATGCCTCTTGCTGGCTGTGATGGCATATGACCGATATGTGGCCATCTGTAACCCGCTGCTCTATACGGCCACTATGTCCAGGAAACTTTGTAAACAGCTGGTGGCTGGGGTGTACGCTGTGGGATTGGTGGATTCAATGATACACACATGTTTTACATTTCGGCTGTCATTCTGCAGCTCCAACATCATCAAGCATTTCTTCTGTGACATCCCCCCACTGCTGGTGCTCTCCTGTTCTGACACCTACATCAATGAAATTGTGATGTTTACTTTAGTGTGCTGCATTATAGTGAGCAGCCTTGTAACTATCCTCCTCTCCTATGTCTATATCACCTCCACCATCCTGCAGATCCGCTCCACCGAGAGGAGGCACAAAGCCTTCTCCACCTGCAGTTTTCACTTGACTGCTGTGGTCCTGCTTTTTGGCACCCTCCTCTTCATGTATTTACGTCCCACCTCCAGCTATTCCTTGGACACAGACAAAGTGGCCTCAGTGTTTTATACACTGGTGATCCCTATGCTGAACCCTCTCATCTACAGCCTGAGGAACAAGGAGGTGAAGGACGCCCTGAGGAGAGCAATGAATAAACTCCTAACCAATTCTTGAAGCTGTTAAACTCCGTACATGTTTAGTGATGGGAAGTGGAAACAGGTGAATTCAGTTCCCAGCCCATTGCAATGTAATTTCGCAGAGCCAGTGGTCATATTGTTCATTATTGTATTGTTATTATTAATTTCTTTGTATTCCAACAAGGTCTGCTGGCCCCAACTGAGATCAGGGAACAAAGCACAGGAAGTATCAGAGGTCCAGAAAGAGAGAATGATTTATGAGCTGGTGGCTAGGCTCATCCAGCTAGAGGGTGAGATGCTCAACTTCATGTCTCTGTTCCAATGGTTATTGAATTAGTTATCCACAGTAGAACAACTAAGAAAGAGATTGAGAGGAACCCAGACTGGAATAGCACATCACTCAGGGGCATATCCATGTGCATAGTGTGACAGGTTTGGTCACAGATACCCCTATTGGATCTGTCACCTTTTCTGCTGAAATTACCTCTGAGTCCATTTTCCCTGCCAGCCTGGGTCTCCAGAACCCTGCCTTGTTGAGCCTGACAGGCTAGCCTGCTGCAACACACACCCAGCGTCTGGGCCACGGCCTGAAAGCTGTAGATCTAGACTGAAATGAGCTCAGCAGGATACCTGTCTCCAGCGCACAGACACCTAGCTCCTAATGGGATCTAAACCCCAAACAAATCCATTTTACTCTGTACAAAGTTTATACATGGTAGAAAGATAAATCTTCAACCTCTACATCACTGCAAGAGAGCTATGCACAACTGTTTGCCCTCCCAGGTAACAGTTATTTATAAATAAACAAATGTGATTTTATTAACTATAAAAAGTGGGATTTAAGTGGTTTTAAGTAGTAACAGACAGAAAAAAGTAAGTCACAAAGCTAAATAAAACAAAACACAGAAGGGTAAGCTTAATACACCCAGAAATCAGTTACAAATGTTAACTTCTCACCCCAGTTGTTACTTCAGGTAAAATCTTTCTCAGGTCAAATGCCAGTTCTGACCTGGGTCCAGCCTGTTCTCCCCCACCCCTGCGGTTGCAGTCCTTTTGTTTCCAGGTGTTTGCAGGTATCTCTGTGGGATGAGGAGATCATCTCTTAAGCCAACTGAAGACACTCATTGTTTGCTTTCCCCATTTTATATGGAACACCCCTAAGGCGGAAAACCTTCGTTTGAAATTCCACTCCCCTCTGGAAAAGTACCAGCTTCAAGATGGATTCCAGTATCAGATGATATTGTTACATGTCAGTGTAAGACGCCAGTGTGAGTTTGCACCTCATAAGGCTTTATGAAAACATGTTTATGAACGTAAATATGACATGACTGGAAAATGTTTTATGCTACACATGTCATGTAACATATCCCTGCAAAGGTTCTGATCTACTGAATACATTCCTCTCATTTGTATGCCTTTATCATTTTTGTAATCAAAGTTATGAAGATTGGCTATGTACTTGTTTAATTTTAAATAGCCTCAGTGAAGCAGTTGGTCAGCTTCCTGAGAAAGGACTATTCTCAGTAAGTGCCCCATCAAGAAACACTTAAGCCAACAGTGAACTTGGAGACACCAATCCACATGTGAGGTTTCCCAGGAATGGGGCTTGGCTGGTAAGGAATTGAGTCATGCACGGACATTGACTTGCCCATGTGACTCCAAAACTCCATCTTGTAGTTGAGATTCCACACAGAGGGAGGGAAGGGTGTCCACCCACAAGAGAAACTCTATTTAAACCCTTTGGAGACCCTCCATTTTGTCTTCAGCTGGTTCAAGAGATATCCTTTGCAGGTGGGGAGGCTACCTGAAAGAAACTAGTACAAAGGACAGTAACTACAGGGGGTGTGAGTGATTGCTGGACCCAGACTAGAAGGAGACTAATCTGTAAAAGGGACAAAGCTTTTGGAGTATTTGTGTAAGCAGAGTCAGGATAAGCTCTACCCTGACATCTGGTGGAAAGGCAGCAAAGAATCCTGTGGCACCTTATAGACTAACAGACGTTTTGGAGCATGAGCTTTCGTGGGTGAATACCCACTTCCTCAGATTACTCACATGCATCTGAGGAAGTGGGTATTCACCCACGAAAGCTCATGCTCCAAAACGTCTGTTAGTCTATAAGGTGCCACAGGATTCTTTGCTGCTTTTACAGATCCAGACTAACACGGCTACCCTCTGATATCTGGTGGAAAGAATGTCAGAGAGTGTATTTGCATAGGCACGCCTACCCTATCCCAGACTGCTGAGCGGTGGGACTGCTTGGTGACAAATGACTCACCCTCAGTTGAGTGGTACTTGCTAGACAAGGGACATGGGTTCCAAAACCCAGTGAACTGAGAGAGGCTGGGGACAGGTGTCTGTGCCTGGTGGTGCAGTCTCCTTGTGAAGCCAGAAGCACCAGTTGCACCCCCTCCTCTCTCCACTGTGGAATGTCAGAGTTGATTTTTTTATTCCCTCAAGAATCTAAATACAAGTTACTGAGCTGAACGCACTTTGGGCTAATGGTGCACTAGCACTGGGGCTCCCCCACGAAGACCTGAGATCTCTAAGAGTTGAAATCACTAAAGAGCTAAAATTACTGAGTTGAGAGCACTGAGTACTGTGATAACTAGTGGGGGAGCCTGAGCTGGCGGAGTGGAGCAGTTGTGGGGACGGCTGGAGCGGATCACGGGACAGCTGGTGGCAGCAGAGCAGCTGGCAGAGCGGAGTAGCTGTGGGACGGGTGGAGCGGCCCACAGAGTGAGAGGAGCCGAGCAGTTTGCAGAAAGAACTGGAGCAGCTCATGGAGCAGAGCAGCTGGTGGAGCGGAGCAGTTTCTGAGGACGGCTGGAGGAGCAGAGTGGAGCAGCTGGTAAAGCAGAGCAGTTCGTGGAGAAGGCAGAAGCAGAACCCACGGAGAGGCAGGGCAGTTGGCCCCGGACCACGTAAGGTGCCCCTTTTTACCCAGGCTAGGGGGGGGACCTCTACAGATAAACTCTCGAACTCTGGGGTGGCATTGACCAGAGACTTTTGGGTTGTTGGACTTTGGGGTGATTGGACTTAAAACCCTAAGCGGAAAAAGGACAGTGCCAAACGTACTTGGAGGTGGGTTTTTGTTTATGGTTTGTGTTATAACCCTGTTTGTGGTGTTTCTCCAATGGGATGCCGCATTGATTCCTTCCTTTATTAAAAAAGATTTTGCTACACTCAGACTCCGTGCTTGCGAGAGGGGAAGTATTGCCTCCTAGAGGCGCCCAGAGGGGTGTGGTATGTGAGTGTCCCAGGTCACTGGGTGGGGGCTCGAGCCGGTTATGCATTGTGTTACTGAAACGGAACCCCTGGATACTGAACCCGGCCCTTGTTGCTGCCAACTCAGAAGGGCAGAAGGGTTACATTTGTAACACTTTGTAAAGAGTATCAGGTCAATCCAAATGGTATTGTTTTTGACAATAAATTGTTAGTCCAGAATAAAGTCACCCATTTCTAGACACCTTTAAGTAATTTCCCATCATTGGGACACAAAGCAACATTTGGAGAGGTAACCAACAAACAAAATGTAATACAATCAGCTCTGTTTTGTATCATATTAAAAAGACCTCATGGGAGAGCCAGAGATCCAGATCAGCTGATGCTCTAGCCCTCTGTGTTCCATTTCCACAAAGAAAGGCACAGCAACAACATTAATTGTATGTGCTGTGCTCACCTGTTGTTCTGGGAGCAAACATGCTCCAGGTATCAAATCTCAAAGTCATCAAACTAAATTTAATCTCTGCCACTCAAGGAAGTGGCTCCTGAGGAATTAAGGGCAATGTTGGTGTGGATAGCAAACAGGGAAAGGTTTGACCTTTAGTCTGATTTTAGAGTATCGTGCAAGTACTGCTTCTGACCTTCTCAACTCAATGTAAGTGAAGGGAGGTTAAATAATGAGGTGTCACCAAGTCATGGGATAACAGTTAGTTTCAGAGCATTTCAGCCTTTAATTGAAAGGACAGTGAGCTGTTCATGGGAGGGGAAGGAAGGAATTATTGTGAGAGGAAAAATTTCAAAATTTCTGAACCTATTTACCTCTCAAAAGAAGGACAGAGCTTTACCAAGGGAGGCAGAAGAGTGACTGGAAAAGGAGAGAAAAATAGCTTTAATAGGGAGGGGGAAAACTCACCAATCAATTCAGGAAATGTCTATACTAAGGTCATTACAGCTTTGGTGTGCAGGAGTGCCACAGTGTAGGTGTTTTCCACATTGATGGAAAGGTTTTTCCTTCAATGTAGTTAATCCACATCTCCGAAAGGCAGTAGCTGGGTCAAAGGAAGAATTACCCTGAGGGTCAGTACAAGCTAACTGCCTCGCACAGGGTATGAAATGTTTTCCTGCCCTGTGTGACGGAGCTCTGTTGATCTAATTTTTAAGCATAAACCAGGCCTCAGAGAAGCGGCCGATGGAAAAGATCAGTTGGGAAATCTAGTCCTATCTCCCTGCCAGGGCAGAAGAATCCCCTTCGGGTCGTTTTGTTCAGGCTGGATTGGAAATATTCCAGCTTCTCAGCTTCCAAGTAGAGATTATTCTGCATTATTCTGCATTCTGACCGAGCTCAGCGTCAGTCTCTGTGTGTGTGTGTGTTTGTTGTGTAGTTGGCACTGTTTGTGTAGTGGGCACTATGTCTGTGTATGTGTGTTTGGTGTGCATTGGGCATATGTGTGTGCATGTGGTGGGACGTAGAGTGGAGCTGAATGTCTAGTGTAGGCAGGTGCATGTCTCTTGCCCTGCCCACTTCTCAGGTTGGCATCCCGCCTCCTCCCAGTGCAGGGAGATCCTCCTTGTGAGATCATAGAATCATAGGACTGGAAGGGACCTCGAGAGGTCGTCTAGTCCAGTCCCCTGCACTCATGGCAGTTCGAAGTATTATCTAGAACATCCCTGACAGGTGTTTGTCTAACCTGCTCTTAAAAATCTCCAGTGGTGGAGATTCTACAACCTTCCTGGACAAGTTATTAGAGTACTTAGCCACCCTCACTGTTGGGATGTTTTTCCTATTGTCCAATAATACAAAACAAAATAAAACAAAACACACAAGTCTAAGCTTAATACAGTAAAAACTAAATGCAGGTAAATCTCACAATCAGAGATGTTCCAGTAAGCTTCTTTCACAGACTAGACTTCCTACTAATCTGGCACCATCAATCACTCACACCTGTAGTTACTGTCCTTTGTTCCAGTTTCTTTCAGGTATCTCATTGGGGTGGAGAGGCTATTTTTTGTGCCAGCTGAAGACAAAATGGAGGGGTTTCCCAGGGGCTTAAGAAGACATTCATTTGTGGGTGGGAACCCCTTCCCCTCTCCTCTCCAGAATCCAGCTCAAAGATGAAGTTTCGGAGTCACATGGGCAAGTCACATGTCCATGCATGAGTCAGTTCCTTGCAGGCCGATGCCACGTTCCCAGGAAAGCTCAGATGTGGACTAGCATCTCTCAAATTTCATTGTTAGCTTAAGCGTTTCTTGACTGGACAGTTACTGAGAACAGTCTTTTCTCAGGAAGCTGACCAAATGCTTCACTGAGGCTACTTAAATTCAAACAAATACATAGCCAATATTCATAACTTTGAATATAAAAATGCTACATGGATGCAAATATGATGACTATATCCAGTAGATTGTAACCTTTGCAGAGATATGTTACATGGCCTATCTAACATAAACCATATTCCAGTTATGTCATATTTACAGTTATAAGCATATTTCTATAAAGCATTATCGGGTGCAACGTCACATTCTGTTTCATGGACTATAAATTATAGGAAATAAATACAATTAATAAAAGAATAATGGGAACAAAGCTGGCATGCTCTGAGACATTTTGTAGAAGGATCTGCGGAGATACTGTAGAGATCATCTGTATTAACCACCAGTTTGGGGAATATCCTACTTTTTGGAGTCTGCCCTGACCTTGGCATCTTCAGAGAGGACTGCCCGAGGCACCTTTGGGTCACAAGAGGCACAGAAGCCAGGAGGAGGAGTTATGAGTTCCTAGAGTAAGTAGAGGCATAGTGTTTCCTGGGTAGAGACCTGGAGCAACAGACTTGGGAGTTTCTGAATACAGAGATTTCTGGCTGTTGGTTGCTTCTACTGGTGTTCAGGGAAGCAGGACTTTGTGTACATTGTTTGTAATTCCTCCCCTATGGATTATACAAAAGAATAGAACTGACTTGGATGATTAATTTTTCCTTCTAATACAATCAACCCTGCATTGCCTCAGAGGTTGGCACCACTTCAGAGAAGGGGGCACCAACGTGCCCCGGAGTATTAGGCTTCAGGCCTATATGGTAGTATCTATGTGGTAGCCCTAATGTAAAGATTATTAAACTTTAGGCCTAGACAGCAGTAATTTTCTATCATTGCTCATCTAAAGATCATTATGCCATATGCCTCCATGGCACTACCTGAGTGCCATTGCTCATCTCAGTATTATTAGACCACATGCCTTCCGGGCAATACCTGTGTAGCATTATTCACCCAAAGGCCTAATTGGCATTACCTGTGGGTTATTGCTCGCCTGCAAGGTATGTCTATAGAATGAAACTTGGGTGGCTTGAGGAGCTAGCCACCATAACTACATGCCTGGCATCTTGGATTGATGTGTACTTGTGGTGGCTACCCCCTTCAGCTGCTTGTGCTACTCCAACTACACTGGAATTACCGGTGAAATATTGCTGACCTAAAGATTCTTGGGTCAAAAACCGACCTGGTAATATCTGTGAGGTGTTACTGCTTATGTAAAAATTATTGGGCCAGAAACCTGCATAGAAGCCTCTGTCAGGTTTGGCCCACCTAAAGGGTAGGAGACCTTAAGCCTAGATGGCAGTACCTGTGTGGTTTTGCTCACAGAATGAACAGTCCTTGTTATGGGCTCAAGTGCTTATTAAGGGCAAAATTGATGGCGTTAAAAATGGTGTCAAAATGACAGTTTCATTTGCACATTTGTTTATATTTTTGTCACTGAGCCAAGTTCATGTAAGAGGCGGCTCTGCTGGTTTCATCTGGAGTTATGCTGGGAGTGATTCTGGCCCACAGTTTTCACTACAAAGCACTTCTTATGTTGAGGTTTCTCATATATTTGAATGTTGTTTGTTATAAAATCAAATTCACTCACGTTGTCTACTCAAAACCTTGTCCCTTATTTGTGATCTCTCAGTGCTCCCTCCTAGCCAGTGGTTTTAGTGCCACAACCAGGGATAAAACCGTATTGTCAATTGTTCTGTCAGGCGGAGTGAGCCGTACGAGTCCCATACAAGAGGATGTGTGCAGGGCAGGAGTGCTCGGAGTGATGAAATAGCCTGGGCAGTGTGACAGATGTTAGACAGTCTTATCTTTGCCAAACATGCCTCTACATTTATTCTCCAAGGTATGAGAACTGTGGGCCAGATTCATCAGATTGCTCTGGCCGTTTTGTGCTCTTCTAGCAAAGCTAAGTATTTAGAAACCTAGTTTAGTTAAGCCTAAGGCTTTGTCTACACTTGCAGATGTAGAGTGCCAGGAGTTAAACCAGCCCTCAGAGACAGCAACAGGGAAAGCGCTGACGTGTGTTCAAACTGATAGCTGCAAGCGCAGTGGCGTGGCCACATTTGCGGCACTTGCAGTGGCATTCGGAGTGGTGCATTATGGGCAGCTATCCCACAAAGCACCTCTTCCCGTTCTGGCACTGAGGCTAGTGGGAAGGGGAGGGGGGCGCATAGCATCCTGGGTCCTGTCCCGCTGCCTCCTGGTGCATCACTTCACATCCCAGCAATCCCTTTACTTCTGTCCATATTTGGCGCCATCTTTCAGCGGTTTTTGTACTGCAGGCTTTGTCTTCCCTTTCAGTCTGCAGGAATGGATCCCGAACTGCTGAGCAATATGCTGATGGGTCTCGCCAGCATGTCACGAATTGCAGTTGAGTTACTCCTTAAGCTACAAAGTGACAGTGAGGAGTCTGACAAGGATGTCGACTCCCATGACACATGCGACAAGAGATTGCTTGTGGCATTTATGGACATGCTCACCACTGTGGAACGCCGCTTTGAGGCTTGGGAAATAAGCACTGAGTGATGGGATCACATCATCATGCAAGTCTGGGATGACAAGCAGTGGCTGCAGGACTTTCGGATAAGGAAAGACACTTTTATGGGACTGTGCACTCAGCTCGCCCCCATCCTGCGGCGCAAGGATACGAGATTGAGAGATGCCCTGCCAGTGGAGAAGTGCATAGTAATTGCAATCTGGAAGCTGACAACTCCAGACAGCTACCGATCGGTCGCTAACCAGTTCGGAGTGGGCAAATCGACCACTGGAATCGTGTTGATTCTGGACCATTAATCGCATCCTGCTCAGAAGAACGGTGACTCGGGAACATGTATGACATTGTGGCTGGCTTTGCACAAATGGGTTTCCCTAACTGTGGAGAGGCGATAGATGGCATGCATATTCTCATTCTGGCACCAGACCCCTAACCTTCGAGTACATAAATCGGAAGGGGTATTTCTCTATGGTTCTCCAGGTGCTTGTGGATCACCATGGGCGTTTCACAGACATTATTAACACAGGCTGGTCTGGAAAGGTGCATGACGCACGCATCTTTTGGAACACAGGGCTTTTCAGGAAGCTGCAAGCCGGGACTTTCTTCCCGGACCAGAAGATCTCTGTAGGAGAAGTCAAAATGCCCATTGTGATCCTTAGAGACCCCACCAACCCTTTAATGCTATGGCTCATGAAACCCTACACAGGGAGCCTTGACAGCAGCAAGGAGCAGTTCAGCAACAGGCCAAGTTGGCGGAGAATGCGTTGAGTGCCCTTTGGCTGTTTAAAGGCCCGCTGGCACTGTCTGTATGGGAAATTGGACCTGGCCGATGACAACATCCCCACGGTTATAGCCACGTGCTGTACCCTTTTTTGTGAAGGGAAGGGAGAAAGCTTCACTCAGGCATGGACAACTGAGGTTCAACATCTGGAGGCTGAATTTGAACAGCCAGAGAGCAGGGCTATTAGAGAGGCCCAAGATGGGGCCATAAGGATTAGGGATGCCTTGAGGGAGCAATTCGATGCTGAAAGCCACGAATAATGTTTGGTGCCCTGCACAGGAATGAAGTGAAGTGGTTCCAATGCTACTAGGCATCTGTGTTTGCTATGTATGATGCAGTGACGAGCAGTGCCTATTGCTTTCCTGGGCTACTGTATCTTTTACTTAATGCAATAAAGAATGTTTCCCAAACCAAAAAATTCATTTATTGAAAAGAAACACAACTGCTGGAGAAACACACATGGCATGACACATTTGTGCTGTGTGGGAGGAAGAAAGGGGGTGGCGTGGGGAACGGGCCAATCACAGATTTGTGTATGTCCTTAGCATAGTCAACCTTCCTGTCTGGAGTGCCGTGCAATCAGTGCTGCACTTCAGGCTGGCTAAAAGGCATGGCGATGGGGGTTGAGTGCAGTGGGTAAGGGTTGTTGTTTGCAGGGCTGGGCAGTAAAACTAAAGGTGTTGGAGACAGCTGGTGGTGATAAGAAACCGGATGTTGGGGAAAGTGTGTTGATGGTGACATGGAGGTGCAAGGGAAAGAGTTTTGGGACAAGGCCTGCAAAAGGGGAGGGGGATGCGGATCTGCTTCATATGCAGTGCTATGAGCTCCTGCATCGAGTTCGCTTGGTGCTTCACGATGATTAGGAGCCGCTCCGTGGTTCCTTGCCGGCGAATCGCATTTTGCTGGCAGACCCTCCTTTCGCTCCCCGTCACTCCTGCACTTTTTGATTTTCAGTAAGGGACTGCTGCATGATTCATGCAGAAGGTCTTCCTTGCTTCTTTATGGCCCTCCCTGAGGCTGCACAACCTTTCTGCCGTTGATAACAAGGATGGCTGGGATCTCAAGTTTGCATCTGTAAAGCCAAAATGCAACATTTTACAGAGGCAGCATTGTTCACTCCAGACGGAACAATGATTTGGCTGAACTTAAAGAGAAGCACAGTGCACACAATAGCACAAACTGCCTGTCCCAAGGAGAGTGCACATAACCCACAAAAGCCCCAAAATGGTGAGTAACCACAGGGGTAGGGGGAACTGATTGTTCCACGGCTGTATTATCCTCTGAGGTCCTATGTCCTGGGGAGAGCCAACAGCTGCAGGGGACCCCTATACTCTACACTGTCCCCACATTTTCCACAGGCTGAGTTCATCCTGGAAGTTATTTCACTACTGAGAGTGCCCTGGGAAGCATGGGAGTGTCTTCTGCAACAATGCAGCTTCTGCCCTGCTAATTTCAAAGAATGTTTGCAATGTCTCTGAAACACATTCAGATTTTAATGATACACAGTGGACTCACTTTAACCACACTTCCAAACTTTCTTGCCAAGTTACGCAATCTCAGTTTGGCAGTCACAGACTTTCTAATCATGCCACTGGGAGCTTATTAACATGGTCAGAAGCTAATATTGTTTCTGGAGAGATAGGTCAATTACACTAAATTTATCGCCTCAGGTCCCGAGATTGAGGCACCTGCAGATGTAACCTCCCTGGAATTTGCATTTTTTGTTTGTTGCCAGAGCCAGGGTGATTATTTGGAACCAGCACGCATAATTGCCAAAGTGCATTGCCTTGTTCCTCATAGGGGAATTAAGGAAATTACCAGCAGAGAATTCCCTAAGAGGGAACATACAAAGACAGAAACTAATTATTTCATTTGTAACTGCAAAACGGCACAGAAGATACATTTGAAATTCAAAACTGTTGTTGCAGTGACTATATTAGTATCAGTCAAATATTACTATTAATTCTACTAATGTCAGACCTACATATCCACGTCTCTCTGCAGCCCACATACCCTCTGCCCAGACCTTGTAGACCAGGACAGACACATCTTGATTGGATCCACCTTAATACCATGGGAAAACAGAGAAAGAATGTGGACAGAATAAACATGTTTTAAACTGAAACTTCTATCACAGCCACAGGTTATGAAACAGGCTCTCCCATAAGACAGAATAATTCCCTTCGCTGCAGGAATGGTTGGAATACTCCGACTTGTGGCATGCAGGACATGAGACTATCTGATAATCATGACCTTTTCTGGCCTTAAAATCTATGGACCCACCGTGTACTGACTTAATTTCCTGTTTAACAATATTGCAAAGAGAAGCCTCTGGGTTTGTAACTATTTGGATGAATTCAGAGCGGAATAAAAAAAAATTTAAAACCAGTTACTAAAGACAGAAAAGAACATTTTGAAAATCCACCCACTCCCCAAATAGACAGCGCACTTCATTTCTGATCTGTAGCAACCTTCCTGGCATTTCTATTTCTATTCCTGGATCACCTGGCATTCCAGTCCTGTCCAGCTCATCTCTAATCTGCAGGATTCCCACACATGCCCCCAGCTCTGCATCAAATGCTAATTTGCATCACCTTGGTTTCCGTTACACTAAATATGTATGGTATGTGCATGCACACACACATACACAATCTGTACCAACACACTTTAGTGGAGAGGGCAGACAGCCTAGCATTTGGGGTGCCTGTGGCAGGGCAGGGAGGTGAGCTGTAGTGAGGCAAACACACAATTGGAGGCTGGGGACTAGCTAGAGCAACATTTAGGGCGCCAGCCTGTTAGATGAGGTGAGTTCATGTCCCTGCTCCCTGTCAATGAGATTTTGACAGTGAATAGTATTTACATTTCTAAGTGCCCAAAAACCTTTTGAAAATGATATTGGAGCAACATAACCTACAAAGAGTGTGACATTCCAAGAGTATGTCTACACTACCCGCCCATGAAAGCTTACGCCTAAGGTGCCACAGGACTCCTCGTTGTGTTTGAGTGCACTGAATTTCTCTGCTCCCACACTACCTTTGTGCATCCGAGAGGCATCACACAGACGAGGGAATGTGGAGCAGAGAGTGTCCAGGGACAGGAGTGGGAGCGTGTGTTATGGTGTTGGGCCCTAGACATAGTGTGATGAATGTGATGAACCTGCTGTCTCATGGTCAGGCCCCACTGCCCACCCCACCCCAGAATTAGCTGGAGGAAAAGGATTGGGCCACAGCTCATTCTGGGAGGGGATCTGGTTAGTGTATGACCACCAGAGAACGCAGTCTCTACCCACGTTCCGCATTGTGACAGTAGAGAGGTCCGTGTGAACAGGCAAAGCAATGACACCCAGAGGGCAGAAGAGGACCAGGGTCAGCCAGCGAGCTGCTCAGAATGGGCAGTGGCCGGCCAGAGGCAGGAGCCTGGGAGCTGGTTGTGGAAGAGGACAAGTAGCAGGCAGCTTGAGAGCAGGGCCAGAAGCTGGGGATGAGAAGTTGTAAGCCGAGCAGTAAAGCACCCAAGGCTCTCAGAAAGTGAAGTGTTTAATGGGCATCCACCAAGGGACGGAGAATCCACCAAGGGCCTAGGGCTTGGAAGGCCCACTGTGCTGACCTGTGCGCTCATGGTCCCTCACTAGTAGGGACTGGTAAACTCGCAGCAACACCATCCAGTGGGGACAATAGATTCGATAGAAAAAAAGGAAGAGCTGGGCTATTCCTTGCATTGGGCGGGCCCCGATTGTGCCTGTTCGGCACAGCCAGCCCAGATCTTTACAGTTATTTAGGAGCCTAATTCACATTGAAATCAATGGGGTCCAGATATGAAATCAATAGACCTATTAACATCAGTGGGGATTACAGCAGGCCCAAAGGGAACAGCACCTCCTCCTGTCCAGGTCCAGTCATCTCTACTGCCTTCTAAGAGGGAGGGGAAACATGACTCTATCTCCCCACTGCTTCTTTCCCCCCTTTTGGGGTATAGATCATAGCCAAAAGGGGATTAGCAGGGAGTGATACTTGGACTCAGAAAGCAAAAAGAATGCAGTTATGCCCGATCTACTGCTCACTGCAGTAGGAACTTCCCTTGCACTGCCTCCTTACCCCTGCACATTCAAGCAAGGATAATGTGACCATTTGCTGGCATCTACTCCCCTAGAAACTTAGCTGTGCACAAATCCCCAGGCCTAGAAAACATGTCCTGCATCAAAACTGTGTGTCCCAATTGTTTATAGGACGCAAGACCTTCAGCACCAAAGCACAGCCCCATACCCCTTGAGAGCATAGCAATTTCTTTTGCTGGTCTTCGTAGTAGATTTTTATCTTCTCTAGGGACCAGCCACTAGATCGGGGCAGGGCACATTAAGTTAGTATGTTACATTCACTCGGAAAGTTTTTCCTGTGCAAAATGCTCCCATAGAACTTTTAATTTGCTGGAATCTTGGTGTTTCCAGGTTTAATGGAACATTTCTCTTTCAAAACCTCTTCACGCAGAAAATTACAAAGCCTGGAGTGATGAGGCATAAATGACCAATAATGGAAAAAGCTATGTGTTGAGGTTTAGTCTACCCTAGAAAAGGCAGGGCCACCCAGAGGCGGGGGCAAGTGGGGCAATTTGCCTCAGGCCCCAGGCTTAGCAGGGGATCCCAAGAGAACGAGTGAGGCTCCCGCCCCGGCCCGACCCCGCCTCCTCCCCTCTCCTGGAGCCTCAGCTCGTCCAGGAGCGCCCCTGAACAGCCGCAGCGTGGCTCTGGCGGGGCCGGAGTTCCCTCCGCTCAGCCTGGAGCTTGCAGCCCCGCCCCTTTTCCACGCCGCTCTGAGCAGGGAGGAGCTCAGGGGTCAAGCTTTTCAAAAGTGAATAGTGGTTTTGGGTACCAAGTTTGAAGCATCTTCCAAGGACTGGACTTTCAGAGAGTGCTGAGCACCCACCTGTGACGAGTTGGATCACAGAAACCCCCTTGGGAGCTGCCAACTGATGTGCCAAGACCACTTCTGCCCCTGCTTTCCTGCCCTGGCAGCTTGGGACTCCAGAGCCCTGCCTGGTTTAAGCTTGCTGCAAACCCAGACCTGAAACCATGTCCCCTAACAGCTGTAGGCTTATCTGGAAGCAGGTTAAGAAATGTTTCTGTCTTTTACACTCAGATACTCAACTCCCAATGGGGTTCAAACCCTGAATAAATCCGTTTTACCCTGTACAGGGTAAACTCATAGATTGTTCCCCCTCTATAACACTGATAGAGAGATATGCACAGCTGTGTGCCCCCCCTCCCCCAGGTACTAATACATACTCCGGGTTAATTAATAAGTAAAAAGTGATTTTATTAAGTATAGAAAGCAGGATTTAAGTGGTTCCAAGTAATAACAGATAGAAGAAAGTAAATTAGCAAGTAAAATAAATAAAACACGCAGATCTATCTCTAATACAGTAATGAAACTGAACACAGATAAAAACCTCACCCTCATTGGTGTTCCATTAAGCTTCCTTTTACAGACGAGGCTCCATCTAGTCTGGGTCCAGCAATCACTCACACCCCCTGTAGTTACTGTCCTCTGTTCTGTATCTTTTGGAGTGGAGAGGCTCTCTCTTCAGCCAGCTGAAAACAAAATGGAGGGGTCTCCCATGGATTTTTAAAGATTTTCTCCCCTGTGCAGAATCCAGTTACAAAATGGAGTTTTAGAGTCACATGGGCAAGTCATATGTCACTGCACGATTATGTTCCTTACCAGCCTAGCCACATTCCCAGGAAAGCTCAGATGTGGACTGGTGTCTCTAAAAGTTCATTGTTAGCTTAAATGTTTTTTGACTGGGCACTTATTGAGAATAGTCTTTTCTCTGGAAGCTGACCAAATGCTTCACTGAGGCTACTTAAAATCAAACAAGTACCTAGCTAATATTCATAACTTTGAGTAAAAAATAATACATGCATGCAAATAGGATGAATATATCCAGTAGATCATAACCTTTGCAGAGATCTGTTATATGGCCTATCTGGTATAAAATATATTATAGTTATGTCATATTTCCAGCCATAAGCATATTTCTATAAAGAATTATGGGGTGCAATGTCACACTCTGTTAACCATGAGTTTGGGGAATATCCTCCTTTTTGCAGCCTGCTCTGACCTTGGCATTTTCACTGAGGACTGCCCCAGGCACCTCTGGGTCACAGGAGGCAGAGAAGACAGGTGGAGGAGTTATGAGCATGACTCCTAGAGGAAGTAGGGGCATAGTGTTTCCTGGGTACAGACCTGGAGTGACAGACTTGGGAGTTTCTGAATACAAAGATTGCTAGCTGTTGGTTCTTTCTACCGGTGTTCAGAGAAGCAGGACTTTGTGTACATTCTTTGTAACCCCTCCCCCACAGATTATACTAAAGAATAGAGCTGACATGGATCTTCAATTTTTCCTTCTAATACAATCAACCCTGCAATGCCTCACAGGTTGGCACCACTTAAAAGGGGGTACCAACATGTCCTGGAGCACTGATAATACCAGGAAAACCTGAACACCATGGGGGATAATTTCTGCTTCCATAGTGAAGAAATGAAGATTCAAAAAGATTTCGGTCTCTTCAAAAAAATAACCCTTTGCTGATCAGCTCTACACAGCGCATGGCTTGCACTGAAAACAGCAGGATGAAATCTACCCCTAACCTCATACTCTGTAACTCTTGTAGAAATTGCCTCTTTTCAGAACACAGTAAGGAAGAGTAGGTCAAATTAATCCCCAGGGAACCAATTACACCGAGGGTGGCTTTGGCTCACTGAATGCCTTAATTAGGTGTTATGGCTCTCTGAGCTCAGGTATTCCCAGTTGCTTCAGGAATCATGCCCCACAGATCACACATCTCAGTATAAAACTTCCCAAATGCTCCAAATTAGCAGTTTCTATTGATGGGGAAACACCAACACATCCCTCTCTCTCTTCTCAGCAGGTACGTGCTATTGTCCTGAATTACAGTCACACACACAGAGAGACACCATGGTGATCAGCAGGTATTGAATTCAAGACCTCCAGCACTAAAAGCCTCATCTCCAGCTCCTGCCCCTTCAGCTAAAGGTTGGAAAAAATAGGCAATTAAATTGACACTTGTATCTGTGGGTTCTCATACAGGCTAAAGTAAACGCCAAAAAACTGAATTTACACTGTAAGCAAGACTTACCCCAAACCGACATGCCAAGCCACAAAGCTCTCCTTGCCCAAAGATGGTAGAAAGATTGAGACTCCTCTATTCTCACCCCTTTTTGAGCTTACAAATAATCTCTTCAGACTGAAACAATTTTCACCATGATTCTCTTACAGCAGATTCACAAGTCACTACTTGCTGCTTGGATTAATGAATGGGACTGTTCGTGTGTGGAGCATGAGTAACCTGTGTGTCATTATATTTACACAGTGTCTATTTTATCACACAACTGGAACGACCAGCTGTGAACATCTGGCTCTGTGGACTAAGCCTTTCCCTGAGTGGGTACTGATGTCCATTGAGAAACTGATCTCCATTTATCTTCACTTACTTCATTACAGAGAAGGGACAGGTTTTCCGAACCAACCACCTGCCCACATCTCTGGAGCTGCCTGATCTCTGTACAGAGGATATGGAAAAGGGAAATCACTCGGAGGTGACTGAGTTCATTCTCACAGGACTGACAGATCGTCCAGAGCTGCAGGTCCCCCTCTTTGGGGTGTTCTTACTGATGTATGGTATCACCCTGGTGGGGAATGGGGGGATGATCTTGTTAATCATGAGTGATCCCCGACTCCACACCCCCATGTACTTTTTCCTCAGTAATTTGTCTTTCTGTGACCTCTTCTTTTCCTCGATAATTTCCCCTAAAATGCTGCTGAATTTCTTAGCCAAGAGGAAAAGCATTTCTTACACTGCCTGCGCTGTGCAAATGTCTCTATCTATCGCTTTTGCAGATGTTGTGTGCCTCTTGCTGGCTGTGATGGCGTATGACCGTTATGTGGCCATCTGTAAACCGCTGCTCTATACGGTCACCATGTCCAGGCAGCTTTGTAAACAGCTGGTGGCTGGGGTGTACGCTGTGGGGTTTGTGGATTCAATGTTACACACATGTTTTACATTTTGGCTGTCATTCTGCAGCTCCAACATCATCAATCATTTCTTCTGTGACATCCCCCCACTGTTGGTGCTCTCCTGTTCTGATACTCGCATCAATGAGATTGTGATGTTTGTTTTTATGAGCTGCATTATAGTGGGCAGCCTCGTAACTGTCTTCCTCTCCTATGTCTGTATCATCTCCACCATCCTGCAGATCCGCTCTGCCGAGGGCCGGCACAAAGCCTTCTCTACCTGCTCTTTCCACTTAACCTCTGTGGTCCTGTTTTATGGCATCCAACTTTTCCTGTATTTATGTCCTCCCTCCAGCTATTCCATGGACATAGACAAAGTGGCCTCGGTGTTTTACACGCTGGTGATCCCCATGTTGAACCCCCTCATCTACAGCCTGAGGAACACGGAGGTGAAGGACGCCCTGAGGAGAGCAATGAATAAACTCTTAACCAATTCCTGAATCTGTTTAACTCTGTACTGGTTTAGTGATGGGGAGTGGGAACCGGGGAATTCAATTCCCAGCCCATTGCAATGTAATTTCGCAGAGTTCGTGGTAGTATTGTTCCTTATTCTATTGTTGTTATTATTAATTTGTTTGTATTACAACAAGGTTTGCAGGCCCCAACTGAGATCAGTGGACAAAACACGAGAAGCATTGCAGGGCCAGAAAGAGAGAATGATTTTATAGACTGGTGACTAGGGGCATCCACCTAGAGGGTGAGATGCTCAACTTCATATCTCTGTTCCAAGGGCTATTTAATTAGTTATCCCCATTAGAACAACATTGAAAGGAGAGACTGAGATCAAACCAGACTGGAATAGCACATCACTCAGGGGCTGGCATGCTTTCTGGAAATGCAGGAAACACAAGTGCATAGTGTGATGGGTTTGTTCACAGACACTCCCATTGGGACTGTCACCTGATGTGCTGAAATTACCTCTGAGCCTGTTTTTCCTGCCAGCCTGGACCTCCAGTACCTGACTTGCTGAGCCAGACATGCTAGCCTGCTGCAACACAGACCCAGTCTCTGGGTCATGCCCCCCAAACTGCAGATCTAGACTGAAACTAGCTCAGCAGGATACCTGTCTCCAGCACGCAGACACCCAGCTCCCAACAGGATCTAAACCCCAAATAAAGTAATTTTACTCTGTATAAAGCTTATACCAGGTAAAATGATAAATGTTCACCTTGTATATCACTGATAGGGAGATATTCAGAGCTTCGCCGCGCCTCCCTCAGGTAACAATTACTTACACTTCGTTAATAAAATAACTTTTGTTTATTTATAAAGTATGAAAGTAGAATTTAAGTATTAACAGACAGAACAAAGTAAGTCACAAAGCAAAATAAAACAAAATATGCAAGTCTAAGCTTAATAGACTCAGAAATCAGTTACAGATGTTAACTTCTCACTCTCATTGTTACTTCAGGTAAAATCCTTCTCAGGTCAGAGGCCTTTTCTGACCTGAGTCCAGCCTGTTCTCCTCCACTCCTGTGGTTACAGTCCTTGTTTCCAGGTGGTTGCAGGTATCTCCGTGGGGTGGGGAAGTCGTCTCTTACGGCAGGTGAAGACACTCATTGTTTGCTTCCCAATTTGATACAGAACTTCCCTAAGGTGAGAAACCTTTGTTTGGAATTCCACTCCCCTCTGGAAAAGTACCAGCTTCAAGATGGATTCCAATATCAGGTGACATGGTCACATGTCATTGTAAGACCCCAATCTCCATTCTTCCTGGGTTGGCCCACACATACACAGGAAGGTTTGGAGGTAAACAGAGCCATTCACAGTTCAGTGATTCTGAAACACCTTTAATGGCCGCCACTTAATATGTCTACATCAATAACACAAGTTTTTTTATCTTATTCTCCTAACTCCAGACATAGAAATAATCCATGTAAACCAATAGGATGAACACACCTTTAGTGTTATTGGGATATTTTCTAGGTTGGTGACTGTGACATACCGGGGCCCAAACCAGACTAATCAGCAGCTGGGTCACACCTGCCTGCAGCCTTGCAATGCCTTGCTGAAGTGGCTTCCACCTGGGTCACTCACAAACAAATCACACCCTGAGCATGTGTGTGTAACTGCAGCCTGGCCAGGAATAGTTGAGTTACACTCAGGCTCGCACCATCCTTTGGTTATACTGCAGGGTCACCCCAACACACTTTCCAGTCTTCGATTTCCCTCCAGAAATGTACGTGCTGTGCTGTCCAGTCCTCTCCTGGACAATACAAGCTACATTGTCCATTATTTCTGTAACAGCACTAATATCCATGCAACTTAGCTTCTCAGACACTTCTATTTAAACACACTGGATTAAACTGATTGACTACACAGATAGATTTTAAGTGAGTGTAATTAAGGAGGCATAGACGTCAGACATGGTTACAAGAAAAATAAAACTAGAATGCAACTTATGCCTAAGTTAACAAATAAGATGAAATTCAAAGCAAATTTTTCCTCTCCACATGCTTTCAGCAGCCTTCCTGACCAAATTTCTTAGGTCAGGACACCTCCGCAAGTCCCATGGCTGCTTCCTTTATCCCTTCAGATGCAGTGAATCAATGGGAAGAGGCAGAGAGAAAGAGCGAGAGAGTGGTGCCTTTGGATGTCTGCCCCTTCTTTTTATAGTCCTATCCCCCTTTGAGAACCATTTCCACCTGGTTACCAGAAGACAAAATGTCTTTATAGAAGGATGTTCCCTGCTGCTTTTTCCTCACTTTTTGGGGCTTCGCTTCCCTTCCTTCTTGATGACTCTGGTTACTGTTTAGATACAAAATTAAGCAGAGCACATATGTCTTTTTTTAAGACAGAGCCGTTTGCCAGCCTGAGTTTGGAACATGTATTAATAGCCTGATACTGTGTAATCTTATAACTTCACATACAGTAGCTCCTCATTAACATTGTAGTTATGTTCCTGAAAAATGCAACTTTAAGTGAAACGATGTTAAGCGAATCCAATTTCCCCATAAGAATTAATGTAAATAGGGGTGGATAGGTTCCAGGGAATATTTTTATTTGGCAGACAAAAGGCATTATATACATTTTAAACAATTTTAAACAAGCAATTTAATACTGGTATAAGTTTTTAAAACGATGTTAAAGAAACAATTTAATACTGCAATCATCATTGCTGAATATGAAACAATGGGAGATGCCCCTGTCTAACCCCACATAGGCACAGCCCAGTGGCATTGCAGACAATGAGGCAGGCAAGGAGGCTGAAGTTGCCGTAGGCTAGGAGAAGCAGGTTGAGCAGCACAGCGGCAGCTTCCCCCACTGTGCAAGCACCAGAGGCGGTGGGCTTAACCCTTGGCCCACCCACTCCACCCCTTCCCCCAAGACCTCACCCTTAAGCCGCCTCTTCTCCCCCCACTTCCTCCCCCTTTACTCCACATGCCGCATCCTCACTTCTCCCCCTCCCTCCACTGACTCCTGAATGTTGCAAACCAGCTGATTGCCATGGGCAGGAGGTGGGGGGGAGCAGGGGGAAGGCACTGATCTATGCAATCTGCCAGCAGGAGGAACTGCAGGGGCACAGGGGAGCTGATAGAGGGGCTGCCAGCTGTGGACAAACGAGCAGGTTCTGTAATGGAGCGGTGATGTAAGATTGAAACAACATTAAGCAAGAGGATGTTAAGTGAGAGTTGCTGTACGTTATCAAAAATATTGTATTAATATTTACGATGAGAGCATGACTATTTCTAGTTGACTCATAGCTTTATTTAGCATCTTAAAGCTGAGATCTGTGTGCATATAGTATGCAAGCAAGAGGGATAGTTCGTGAACTGTAGAAGTCTGCAGCATGCCGTGGTGTCCTCCTGAGCTCCTCTGGCCATCATGTGGTCTCCATCAAGAAAAATGAGTTAACTTATCTTTCCTACTTTGGGGAATAACTTAGCAAGGGAAAGACAAAGCGAACCATGGTGATTGGCATGCTACAAATAGCTAGATAATCTGGGATACTATTACATATTTTACAGGTTTTATATTCCATCTATTGGGGCAGTGACAATGAGGTGATTCTGAAACCAGGAATGACTGAGAAGATATCAGGTAGAGCTCCAAACAATTAGTGTGTTTCACCTGTATCTAACTTTCTATTCCTTTGATTCAAAATTTGTTGCTAAGGCTGGCTGAAAAGTTTTCTTGAGAATTTTTTTGATGGAAAATTGGATTTTCCATTCAACTATTTTTTCCATGAAATTATCTTTTCCCTGGAAATTATCAGCTTTCCATCAAAATTCCAAATGCCCCTCCTCCCTAAATTGTGGCTGTGGGACTCTGGTGATGATCCAGGGCAGTTCAGGAAGAGGAGAGATCATCATGCATCATTAGGGATGTAGTCCAGCCTGGGATCCTGGAACATGGAAGAGATACGTAGTGTGTGATATCTTATGCACCCATGTGGCACTTCCGAATAGAAATATTAAGTTTTTAACAAAAAGATTTCGGTCTCCACAAACAAACCCGCTCTGTGGATAAGCTCTACATGGTACCTGGCTTGTACTGAAAACATCAGGATGAAATATACCTCTAGCCTCATACTCTGTAACTCTGGTAGAAATTGCATCATTTAATAACACGGTAGAAAAGAGTGGGCCAATTAATCCCCAGGGCACCAACTACACCAAGATGGCTTTGGTTCACTGAGTGTATTAATTAGGTGTTATGGCGTTCTGAGCTCAGGTATTCCCACTTGCTTCAGGGATCATGTCCCGCAGATCACACATCTCAGTATAAAACTTCTCAAAAGCTCCAAACTGGCAGTTTCTGTCAATGGGGAAACACCAACACATCTCTCTCTCTCTTCTCAGCAGGTACGTGCTATTGTCCTGAATTACAGTCACACATACACACGGACACCATGGGGATCAACAGATTGAATTGAAGACCTCCAGCACTAAAAGCCTCAGCCCCAACTCCTACCCCTTCAGCTAAAGAAGCGACCTCCTTGCTTGGAAAATACAGGCAATTACACAGTCACCAAAGGCAGTGCTTTCCATTGTGTCTCTAGCTTTTCATACAGGCTAAAGTAAATGCCATAAGGCTTAATTAGCACAGTAAGCAACTTTAACCCAAACAGACATGCCAAGCCACAGAGCTCCCTTTGCCCAAAGAGGGTAGAAAGATTGACACTCCTCTACTTTCACCCCTTTTTGAGCTTACAAATAATTTCTTCACAGTGAAACAATTTTCACCCTGATTCTCTTACAGCAGAGTCACAAGTCACTATTTGCTGCTTGGATTAGTGAGCAGGAGTGTTCGTGTGTGGGGCATGATTAACCTGTGTGTCATTGTATTTACACAGTGTCTATTTTATCACACAACTGGAATGACCAGCTGTGAACATCTGGCTCTGTGGACTAAGCCTTTCCCTGAGTGGGTATTGATGTCCACTGAGAAACTGATCTCCATTTATCTTCACTTACTTCATTACAGAGAAGGGACAGGTTTTCTGCACCATGCACCTATCCACATCTCTGTAGCTGCCTGATCTGTGTACAGAGGATATGGAAAAAGGAAATCATTTGGAGGCGACCGATTTCATTCTCTCAGGACTGACAGATCATCCGGAACTGTGGGTCCCCCTGTTTTGGTTGTTCCTACTGATGTATGGTATCACACTGGTGGGGAATGGGGGGATGATCTTGTTAAACATGATTGATCCCTACTCCACACCCTCATGTACTTTTTCCTCAGTAATTTGTTTTTCTGTGATCTCTGCTATTCCTCAACAATTTGCCCTAAGAGGCTGCTGAATTTCTTAGTTGAGAGGAAAAGCATTTCTTACACTGCCTGCACTGTGCAAATGTATCTCTCGGATGCTTTTACAGTTGTTGAGTGCCTCTTGCTGTCTGTAATGGCATATGACAGATATGTGGCCATCTGTAACCCGCTGCTCTATACGATCACCATGTCCAGGCAGCTTTGTAAGCAGCTGGTGGCTGGGGTGTACGCTGGGAGGTTGGTGGATTCAATGATAAACACATTTTTTACATTTTGGTTGTCATTCTGCAGCTCCAACATCATCAATCATTTCATCTGTGATATCCCCCCACTGCTGGCGCTCTCGTGTTATGACACCCACATCAATGAGATTGTGATGTTTGCTTTCACGAGCTGCATTATAGTGAGCAGCCTTGTAACTGTCCTCCTCTCCTATGTCTATATTGCCTCCACCATCCTGCAGATCCGCTCCACCGAGGGGAGGCACAAAGCCTTCTCCACCTGCAGTTTTCACTTGACTGCTGTGGTCCTGCTTTTTGGCACCCTCCTCTTCATGTATTTATCTTCCATCTCCAGCTATTCCATGGACACAGACAAAGTGGCCTCAGTGTTTTACACGCTGGTGATCCCCATGTTGAACCGCCTCATCTATAGCCTGAGGAACAAGGAGGTGAAAGACGCCCTGAGGAGAGCAATGAATAAACTCCTAACCAATTCTTGAAGCTGTGAAACTCAGTACATGTTTAGTGATGGGGAGTGGAAACAGGTGAATTCACTTCCCAGCCCATTGCAATGTAATTTTGCAAAGCCCGTGGTCATATTGTTCATTATTGTATTATTATTATTAATAATTTGTTTGTATTCCAACAAACCCCAACTGAGATCAGTGGACAAATCATGGGAAGAATCACAGGTCCAGAAAGAGAGAATGATTTTATAAGCTCGTAGCTGGAGGCACCCACCTAGAGCGTGACATGCTGAACTTCACGTCTCTATTCCAGTGGTTATTGAATTAGTTATCCACAGTGTAACAACTTTGGAAGGAGAAATTGAGAGGAACCCAGACTGGAATAGCACATCATTAAGGGGTATATACATGTGCATAGTGTGACAGGTTTGGTCACAGAGACCCCTATTGGGACTGTCACCTGTTATGTTGAAATTACCTTTGATCCTGTTTTCCCTGCCAGCCTGGTCCTCAAGAACCCTGCCTTGTTGAGCCAGACGCGCTAGCCAGCTGCAACACACTCAAAGGGTCAGGGCCACACACCCCAAACTGCAGATCCAGACTGAAACCACCTCAGCATTATATCTGTCTCCAGCATGCAGACACCCGGCTCCCAATGGGATCTGAACCCCAAAGAAATCTGTTTTACTCTGTTTAAAGCTTATACAGAGTAAAATGATAAATGTTCACCCTCTATATCACTGCAAGAGAGCTATACAAAACTCTTCCCTCCCTCCCCCACCCCGTAACAATTACTTACACTGAGTTTATAAATAAAAAAGTGATTTTATTAAGTATAAAAAGTAGGATTTAAGTGGTTTTAAGTCGTAACAGACACAACAAAGTAAGTCACAAAGCTAAATAAAACAAAGCACACAAGGCTAAGCTTAATATACTCTGAAATCAGTTATAAATGTTAACTTTTCACTCCAGTTGTTACTTCAGGTAAAATCCTTCTTAGGTCCAATGCCTTTTCTGACCTGGGTCCAGCCTGTTCTCCCTCACCTCTGAAGTTAAAGTCCTTTTGTTTCCAGGTGCTTGCAGGTATCTTTGTGGGGTGGGAGGTCATCTCTTAAGCCAACTGAAGACACTCATTGTTTGCCTTCCCCACTTTGTATAGAACATCCCTTTGTTTGGAATTCCACCCCCTCTGGAAAAGTACCAGATTCAAGATGGATTTTTGTATCAGATGACATTGTTACATGTCACTGTAAGACACCAGTCTGATGCACCCCATAAGTGTTCATGGAAATATGCCATGACTGGAATATGTTTTATGCTACATATGCCATGTAACATGTGTCAGCAAAGGTTATGATCAACTGAATACATTCCTCCTATTTGTATGAATGTATCATTTTTGTATTCAAAGTTATGAAGATTGGCTATGTACTTGTTTAATTTTAAATACTCTCAGTGAAGCAGTTGGTCAGCTTCGTGAGAAAAGACTATTCTCAGTAAGTGCCCTATCAAGAACCACTTAAGCCAACAATAAACTTGGAGATGCCAATCCACATCTGAGCTTTCCCAGGATTGTGGCTTGGCTGGTAAGGAACTCAGTCATGCATGGACATGTGACTCCAAAACTCCATTTTGTAGCTGGGATTCTATGCAGGGACAGGGAGGGGTGTCCACCCCAAAGGATACCTTAAAGAAACTGGAACAGAGGACAGTAACCACAGGGGGTGTGAGTGATTGCTGGACCCAGACTAGAAGGAGACTAGTCTGTAAAAGGAAGCTTACTGGAACACCTTTGAGAGGGAGGTTTTATCTGTATTCAGTTTTCTTACTGTATTAGGCATAGACTTGTGTGTTCTATTTTATTTTGCTTGGTCATTCACTTTGTTCTCTCTGGTAGTCCATGGAACCACTTAAATCCTACTTTCTGTATTTAATAAAATCACTTTTTACTTATTATTTAACCCAGAGTATGTATTAATACCTGAGGGGGTGGGGAGCAAACACCTGTGTAAATCTATCTATAAGTGTTATAGAGGGAGACCAATTCAATAGTTTACCCTGTTTAAGCTTTATACAGGGTAAAACGGATTTATTTGGGGTTTGGACCCTATTGGGAGTTAGGCATCTGAGTGTTAGAGACAAGAACACTTCTTAAGCTGCTCTCAGTTAAGCCTGCAGTTTGGGGGACGCGGTTCAGACCTGGGTCTGTGTTTGAAGCTGGCAAGTGTGTCTGGCACAACCAGGCAGGGTTCTGGAGTTCCAAATTGGCAGGGAAAGCAGGGGCAGAAGCAGTCTTGGCACATCAGTTGACAGCCCTAAGGGGGTTACTCTGATCCTACCAGTCATATTCTTCCTGGGCTGGCCCACAGGAACACAGGAAGGCTTGCAGGTAAACAGAGCCATTCACAGTTCATTGATTCTGAAGCACCCTTAATGGCCTCCACTTAATGTGTCTACATCAGTGATACACGTTTATATCTTATTTTCCTAACTCCAGACATTAAAATAATCCATGTAAACAAATTTGATGAACACACTTGGTAGATTATGGTCTTTATAATGATAAGTTACATGGGGCACTTAGCATAAAGCATATTCCAGTTGTATCATATTCAGAAGCATATTTTCATAAAGCATATGGAGTGCAGAGTCACACCGGGCTTTGCCCAGCACTGGAGAGAAAGGGGAATTGAACCCACCTCACAGGTCAACAACCCAGCTATTAGGTTAAAAATTACAAAGGGAAGGACCAGCACCCGAATCCTCCCCTGGCACACACACATTGTTTTGGGACAAAGCTATTGGGAGTATTTGTAACACATTTATGAATAGTTTCAGGTCAATCCACACGGTATTGTTTTTGACAATAATTTATTAGTCCAGGAGAAATTCACCCATTTCTAGACACTTTTTTGTCCCAACTCTGGGAAATTTCTTAAAGAGACATTTGGAGGGGTAACCAACAAATAAAGTGGAATACATTCATCACAGTTTTGTATCATATTAAAATACCTCACGTGAGAGACAGCTATCCAGGCCATCTGATTCTCTGTCCCTCTGTGTTCCGTTTCCACAAGGAGATACACAGAAACAACATTAATTGGATGTGCTGTGCACACCTGTTGTCCTGGGAGCAAAGATGCTCCACGGAGTAAATCTCAAAGTCATCAAAGCTAAATGTAACCTCTGCCACTCAAGGAAGCAGCTCCAGAGGTATTAAGGGTCACGTTGGTGTGGTCAACAAACAGGGAAAGATTTGACTCTAAGTCTGATTTTTGGGTTCTGAGCTTCCCTCCTTCTTAACTCAGTGTAAGTGAACGGAGGAAAAACAAAGAGATTCCACCATGTCATGGGCAAACAAGTCAGTTTCAGAGCACTTCAGCCTTTAATTGAAATGACAGTGAGCTGTTCGTGGGAGGGGAAGGAGGAATTATCCTGCGAGGAGAAATTACAAATTTTCTGAACCTATTTACCTTTCAAAAGAAGGAAAGAGCTTTACTAAGGGAGGGAGAAGAGAGACTGGAAAAGGAGAGAAAAATAGCTTTAATAGGAAGGGGGAAAACTTCCCCACCGATTCAGGGAACGTCTAAGCTAAAGCCATTACATTGACTCAGCTATGGAGCGCAGCAGCCCTATAGTGTAGATGCTTTTCACATTGCTGGATTGGATTTTTCTATTGTAGTTAATCCACATCTCTGAGAGGCAGTAGCTAGGTCAATGGAAGAATTACGCTGAACGTCAGTACAAGCTAACTGCCTTGCACATGGTATGAAAAGTTTCTCAGTCCTGTGAGACACAGCTTGGTTGAGCTAATTTTTAAGCATAAAGCAGACCTCAGAGAAGCTACCAATAGAAAAGCCCAGTTGGGAAATCTAGTCCTATCTGCCTGCCAGGGCAGCAGAGTCCCTATGGGTTCTTTTTGTTCAGGCTAGCTGGAAATATTCCAGCTGTGCCAACTTCCTAGGAGAGATGATTCTGCATTCTGACCAAGCTTGGTGTCCAGCTGTGTTTATGTAGTGGACACTCGGTGTGTGTGTGTTTGGTGAGCACTGGGCATTGCATGTGTGTGTAGTGGGCACTGTGTATTTAGTGCGTGTGTGTGTGCTTGGTGTGCTGTGGGCACTATGTGTGTGATGGGGGATACAGTGGAGCTGAATGTCAAGTGTAGGGAGGTGTGTGTCCCTTGCCTTGCCCAGTGCTCAGGCTGGTGTTTCCCCAGTGTAAGGCCCTTTGTGAGATCAAAGGACTAGGAGGGCCCTCAAGAGGTCATCTATTCCAGTCCCTTGCACTCATGGCAGGACCAAATACTATCTAGACCATCCATGACAGGTGTTTGTCCAACCTGCTCTTAAAAATCTCCAATGGTGGAGATTCCACAATCTTCCTGGGCAAGTTATTCCAGTGCTTAGCCACTCTCACTGTTGAGATGTTTTCCTTAACGTGCAAACTAAACTGCCCTTGCTGAAATTGAAGTCCGTCAGTTCTTGTCTTAACCTCCCCCCTCTCACCCATTGTTTTTCAATTTTATTCCTAAACTCTGTTTCATGGACTATACATTATAGGAAATAAATAAAATTAACAAAAGAATCAGGAGGAAGCTAGCATGCTTGGAGATATTTTATAACAGCATCTGCAGAGATGCTGCAGAGATCTTCAGTGTTAGCCACCAGTTTGGGGAATATCCTCCTTTTTGCAGCCTGCCCTTGTTACACCCCAAACCCCCTTTCTTAGGGAGTTCCTTGGGAAGGCAGATTAGCACTGTGTATTGCTAATGGTGTTGCTAGCATTGCAAACCTGTTTGGGGAGTGTTAAAGGTGTGTGAGTGGGGAGTGAAAGGTTTTTTTGCAGGAACATAAGGCCAAGGGAAGAGGGGGGAGCAAAGAACAGGTTCATTTAACACTGCAGCTAGGAAGCTTAGTTTTTAAATAAAAAGCTAACTTTAGCCCGAGGCCAGCTGCTATCTGCCAAGACAGAAGGGGGAGGATTTTAACCCCCCTAAACAGCAGTAAAGAAAATTGTTAAACAAAATGCAGGGGATAATTTCTGCTACCATAGTGAAGAAGGGAAGAGTCAGAGCTGGCCTGCCATTGATCTCCTTGGCAGTAGGTGATGACCACAATGTCCTTGCGCATCTGCACCCATGATTCAGTGCATGGGCCCATCCCTGTGGTGACCTCACCCTTTCATGTCAATCAAACAGTACTGTCAGTCAGCACCACACCTTTGGTGGTACTGGGATATTTCTAGGTTTGTGGCTGTGACATACCAGGGTCCAATTCAGATTAATGAGCACGTGTGTCACACCTGCCTACAGCCTTGCAATGCCTTGCTGATATGGCTTCCACCTGGGCCACTAACAAACAAATCATACCCTGAGCATGTGTGTGTAACTGCAGCCTGGCCAGGAATAGTTGGGTTACACTCAGGCTCTCACCACCCTTGGTTATACTGTATGGAGACCCCAATACACTCCCCAGTCTTCGATTTCCCTCCAGAAATATATGGCCTGTGTTGCCCAGTCCCCTCCTGGACAATACAATTTACATAGTCCATTATTTATTTAATAGCACTAACATCCATGCAACTTAGGTTCTCAGACACTTCTATTTAAACACAAACAAAACATCCCTCCCAAGTTTATTGACTACAAAGATAGATTTTAAATGAGTGCAAATAAGGATGCACAGAAGTCAGATTTGGTTAAAAAAAATAAAGCTAGAATGCAAAGTTAACAAATAAGATGAAATTCAAAGCAAATGTTTCCTCACCACATGCTTCAATCAGTCTTCCTGACCAAATTTCTTAGGTTAGGACCCCTCTCCCCGTCCAATGGCTGCTTCCTGTATCCCTTCAGATGCAGTGCATCAGTGGGCAGAGGCAGAGATAGAGAGCAAGAGAGAGAGTGTGCCATGCCTTTGTATGTCTACCCCTTCTTTTTATAGTCCTTTTCCCACTTTGAGAAACATTTTCACCTTGTACCAGAAGACAAAATGTATTTGTAGAAGGATGTTCCCTGCTGTTTTTTCCTCACCTTTTTGGGCTTCCTTTGTTTCCCTTCCTGCTTGAAGACTCTGGTGATTCTTTAGACAAAAAATTAAGCAGAACACACATTTCTTTGTTTAAAACAGACCAGTTTGCCAGCCCGCGTTTGGAACATGTATTAATAACCTGATACAGTGTCATCTTACAACTTTACGCACAGTAACTCCTCTCTTAACATTGTAGTTATATTCCTGAAAAATGCAGCTTGAATTCTTATAAGGAAATTGAATTTGCTTAACATTGTTTTGCTTAATGTAAATAGGGGTGGTTAGGTTCCAGGGAATATTTTTTTTTTGCCAGACAAAAGGCATTATATACTTTTAAAAAAAATTAAACAAACAATTTAATACAGGTATAAGTTTTTTAAAACAGTTTTAAAGAAACAGTTGAGTATGCAGACAATGAGGCAGGCAAGGAGGCTGACGGTCCCATAGGTTAGGAGAAGCACGTTGCACAACAGCAGCAGAAGCTTCCCCTACTGTGATGCCCCAGAGGTAGGGGGCTCAACACTTGGCCTGCCCATTCCACCTCTTCCCTCAAAACCCTATCCTTAACCTGCCTCTTCTCTACTGCACCTCCTCCACCTTTATTCCACATGCCCTGTCCTCGCTCCTCCCCCTCCCTCCCCTGCCTCCTAAATGCTGCAAATCAGCTGATTACCATGGGCAGGAGGTGGGGGAAGCAGGGTGAAGGTGCTGATCTGTGGGGTCTGCCGGCAGGAAGCGCTGGGGGGGCATATGGGAGCTGATACGGGGTCTGCCAGCTGTGGACAAAGCAAGCAGCCAAACAATGTTATAGTGGAGCATTGCACAACTTTAAACAAGCAGGTTCTGTAACTGATCAGGAAACTAAAATCGAAACAATGTTAAGTGAGAGGACGTTAAGTGGAGAGTTACTATAATCAAAAATATTGTATTAATATTTACTATGAGAGCATGACTAGTTCTAGTTGACTTATAGCTTTATTTAGCATCTTAAAGCTGAGCTCTGTGTGCAGTTAATATGCATGCAAGAGGGATAGTTTTGTGAACTGCAGAAATCAGTAGCATGCTATGGTGTCCTCCTGAGCTCCTGTGGTCATCATGTCTTCTCCATCAAGCATAATGAGTAAACCTATCCTTCCTACTTTGGGAAGTGACCGAGCAAGGGAAGGACATAGGATACCATAGTAATTGGCATGGGAAAGATAGCTAGATAATCTGAAGTACTCTTACATGTCTTACAGGTTTTACATTCCACTTATTGGGGCCAGGATAATGAGGTGATTCTGAAACCAGGAATGACTGACAAGATATCAGTTACAGCTGCAAAAAATTAGTACATTTCACCTGTATCTAATTTTCTGCTCCTTTAATTCCAAATTTTTGAAATTTTTTATGAGAAGTGTTTTTTATGGGAAATTGAGTTTTCCATTCAACTATTTTTTCCATAAAATAACCTTCTACCTGGAAATTATAAACTTCCCATCAAAATACCAAACTCCCCTCCTCCCTAAACTATGGCTGTGGGACCATGGTGATGTTCCAGGGCGGTTCAGCAAGGGAGAGACCATCATGCATCATGATAGATACGGTCCAGACTAGGAGCCTGGCCCATAGAAGAGATTGGTGTTGTGTGCTATCTGATGCACCCCTGTGGTATTTCCGAGCAAAAAGATTTCAGTTTTCACAAACAAACCCCCTTTCTGGATAAGCTTTACGCAGTACCCAGCTTGCACTGAAAACAGTAGGATGAAATATACCCCTAACCTCATACTCTGTAACTCTGGTAGAAATTGCATCATTTAATAACAAGGTAAGAAAGAGTAGGTTGAATTAATCCCCAGGGAATGAATTAAACCAAACGTGGCTTTGGTTCACTGAATGAGTTAATTAGGTGTTATGGTTCTCTGAGCTCAGGTATTCCCAGTTGCTCCAGGAATCATGTCCCACAGATCACAGATCTCAGTATAAAACTTACCGCATGCTCCAAACTGACAGTTTCTGACGATGGGGAAACACCAACACATCTCTCTCTCTCTCTTCTCAGCAGGTACGTGCGATTGTCCGGAATTACTGTCACACACATACACACGCAGACATCATGGGGATTAGCAGGTATTGAATTCAAGACCTCCAGCATTAAACACCTCAGTCCCAATTCCTACCCCTTCAGCTAAAGGAGCGACCTCCTTGGTTGCAAGAAAATAGGTAATTACATAGTCACTGAAGCCAGTGCTTTCCATTGTGTCTCTGGGTTTTCATACTGGCTAAAGTAAATGCCAAAAAGCTTAATTAGCACAGTAAGCAACTTTAACCCAACCCAACATGCCAAGCCACAGAGTTCCCCTTGCCCAAAGAGGGTAGAAAGATTGACACTCCTTTCCTCTCACCCCTTGTTTAGCTAAGGAATTATCTCTTCAGACTGATTCTCTCCCAGCAGAGTCACAAGTCGCTGTTTACTGTTCGGATATGTTACCAGGAGTGTTTGCGTGCGGGGAATGATTAACCTGCATGTCACTGTATTTGCACAGTGTGTTCATCTTATCAAACACCTGGAATGACCAGCTGTGAAAATCTGGCACTATGGACTAAGCCCTTTCCTGAGCAGATACTGATGTCCATTAAGAAACTGATCTCCATTTATCTTCATTTACTTCATTACAGAGAAGGGATAGGTTTTCCGCACCATCCACCTGCCCACATCTCTGTAGCTGCCTGATCTGTGTTCAGAGTAGATGGAAAAAGGAAATCACTCGGAGGTGACTGAGTTCATTCTTTCAGGACTGACAGATCGTCCAGAGCTGCAGGTCCCCCTCTTTGCGGTGTTCCTACTGATTTATGGTGTCACCCTGGTGGGGAATGGGGGGATGATCTTGTTAATCAAGATTGACCCCCGACTCCACACCCCCATGTACTTTTTCCTCAGTAATTTGTCTTTCTGTGACCTCTTCTTTTCCTCGATAATTTCCCCTAAAATGCTGCTAAATTTCGTAGCCGAGAAGAAAAGCATTTCTTACACTGCCTGCACTGTGCAAATGAGTCTCTCTGTTTTTATAGATGTTGAATGCTTCTTGCTGGCTGTGATGGCGTATGACCGTTATGTGGCCATCTGTAACCCACTGCTCTATACAGTTACCATGTCCAGGCAATGTTGTAAATGGATTGTGGCTGGGGTGTATGCTGTGGGGTTTGTAGATTCAATGATATACACATGTTTTATATTTCGACTGTCATTCTGCAGCTCCAACATCATCAATCATTTCTTCTGTGACATCTCCCCATTGTTGGCGCTCTCCTGCTCTGACACCCACATCAATGAAATTGTGATGTTTGTTTTTATGAGCTGCATTATAGTGGGTAGCCTTGTAACTGTCCTCCTCTCCTATGTTTATATCATCTCCACCATCCTGAAGATCCGCTCCGCTGAGGGCCGGTTCAAAGCCTTCTCCACCTGCTCTTTCCACTTGACTGTGGTGGCCCTGTTTTATGGCACCCAACTCTTTGTGTATTTACATCCCACCTCCAGCTATTCCATGGACACAGACAAAGTAGTCTCAGTGTTTTACACGCTGGTGATCCCGATGTTGAACCCATTCATCTACAGCCTGAGGAACAAGGAGGTGAAGGACGCCCTGAGGAGAGCAATGAATAAACTCCTAACCAATTCCTGAATTTGTTTAACTCTGTACTGGTTTTGTGATGGGGAGTGGGACCATGTGAATTCAATTCTCATCCAATTGCAATGTAATTTCACAGAGCCCGTGGTCATATTGTTCATTATTAGATTGTTAGTATTATTAATTTGCTTGTATTCCTCTAAAGTCTGCAGGCCCCAACTCAGATCAGTTGATAAAACACAGGAAGCATCACAGGAAATGCAGGAAATCCAAGTGCACAGTGTATTCTGAGTTTATAAATAAACAACAGTGATTTTATTAAGTAGGAAAAGTAGAATTTAAATAGTTTTAAGTAATAACAGACAGATCAGACTAAGTTACAAAGCAAAACAAAACACTCAAGGCTAAGCTTAATACACTCAGAAATCAGTTACAGATGTTATCTTCTCACCCAAGTTGATAGTTCATGTAAAATAATTTTCAGGTCAGATGCCTTTTCTGACCTTGGTCCAGCCTTTGCTTACCCACCCTTTGTGGGGTGGGGAGGTCGTGTTTTAAGCCAGCTGAAGACACTCATTGTTTGCCTTCCCCCACTTGATATAGAACATCCTCAAGGCGGGAAACCTTTCTTTGAAATTCCAGCCCCCTCTGGAAAAGTATCAGCTTCAAGATGGATTTCAGACTCTGGTGACATGGTCACATGTCACTGTCAGACCCCCAGTCTCCATTCTTCCTGGGTTACCCCTCATGTACACTGGAAGGCTTGCAGGTAAACAGAGCCATTCACAGTTCATTGATTCTGAAGCATCCTTAATGGCCTCCACTTAATATGTCTACAAGTTTATATCTTATTCTCCTAACTCCAGACATAGAAATAATAAAGCGTATGGAGTGCAGTGTCACACATGGCTTTGCCTAGTGCTGGAGAGAAGGGGGAATTGAACCCAGATCTCTCACCTCACAGGTGAGCACCCAAATTACTGGGCTAAAAATTACAGAGGGAAGGACCACAACTGCCTCCTATGGTGTCTGCGTTGCCACTGGAACCTAAATCCTCCCCACACACACACATTGCTTTGGGACAAACCTATTAGGAGTATGTTTAACACATTTGTGCATTGACACAGCTATCATATGCAGCAGCACCATCATGTAGATGTTTTCCACATTGATGGAAGGGTTTTTCTATTGATGTAGTTAAGCCATGTCCATGGAAAAATTACACTGAAAGTCAGTACAAGCTAACTGCCTCGAACATAGTATGAAAAGTTTCCCTGCTCTGCGTGACGGAGCTCGGTTGAGCTAATTTTTAAGCATAAACCAGGCCTCAGAGAAGCTGCTGATCTAAAATACCAGATGGGAAATCTAGTCCTATCTCCCTGCAAGGGCAGCAGAATCCCCTTCGGTTCGCTTTGTTCAGGCCGATTGGAAATATTCCAGCTGTCCCAGCTTCCCAGCAGAGATTATTCTGCATTCTGATTGAGCTCTGTGTCAGGCTGTGTGTGTGTGTTGTGGGCACTCTGTCTCTCTGTGAGCGTTTGGTGAGCACTGGGCACTATGTGTGTGCATGTGGTGGGGGGTACAGTGGAACTGAATGTCAAGCATAAACTGGCATTCCCCAAGCCCACCCCATCCCCAGGTGCAGGGCCCTTTGTGAGATCATAGAATCATAGGACTGGAGGGGACCTTATGAGGTCATCTATTCTAGTCCCCTGCACTCATTGCAGGACTGAGTATTATCTAGTGCATCCCTGACAGGTGTTTGTCTAACTTGTTCTTAAAAATTTCCAATGATGGACATTCCTCAACCTTCCTGGCCAACTTATTCCAGTGCTGACCCACCTTGACAGTTAGGAAGTTTTTCCTGATGTCCAACCTAAACCTCCCTTGCTGCAGTTGAAGCCCCTTGTTTCTGCTCCTATTCCTAAACTCTGTTTCATGGACTATAAGAAATAAGAAATAAATAAAATTAGCAAAAGAATCAGGAGGGTGCTGGCGTGCTTGGAGATATTTTGTAGCAGCATCTGCAGAGAACAATTACATTTTTCGCTACAGCATCGCATTGAAAAGTCCCTCAGTTATCATTGGTCTGGTCTTATTTAACACTTTATATTTTGATCTTCCACAAGCTGTGAGTCTAGCTACTTTGCAACATTAAATGTAACCCTTCTGCCCCTCTGAGTTGGCAGCAACAAGGGCCGGGTTCAGTATCCAGGGGTTCCGTTTCAGTAACACAATGCATAACCGGCTCGAGCCCCCACCCAGTGACCTGGGACACTCAGATACCACACCCCCCTGGGCGCCTCTAGGAGGCAATACTTCCCCTCTTGCAAGCACGGAGTCTGAGTGTAGCAAAATCTTTTTTAATAAAGGAAGGAATCAATGCGGCATCCCATTGGAGAAACACCACAAACAGGGTTATAACACAAACCATAAACAAAAACCCACCTCCAAGTACATTTGGCACTGTCCTTTTTCCGCTTAGGGTTTTAAGTCCAATCACCCCAAAGTCCAACAACCCAAAAGTCTCTGGTCAATGCCACCCCAGAGTTCGAGAGTCTATCTGTAGAGGTCCCTCCCCCCAGCCTGGGTAGAAAGGGGCACCTTACGTGGTCCGGGGCCAACTGCCCTGCCTCTCCGTGGGTTCTGCTTCCGCCTTCTCCACGAACTGCTCCGCTTTACCAGCTGCTCCACTCTGCTCCTCCAGCCGTCCTCAGGAACTGCTCCGCTCCACCAGCTGCTCTGCTCCATGAGCTGCTCTGCAAAACTGCTCGGCTCCGCTCACTCTGTGAGCAGCTCCACCCGTCCCACAGCTACTCCGCTCTGCCAGCCGCTCTGCTGCCACCAGCTGTCCCATGATCCGCTCCAGCCGTCCCCGCAACTGCTCCACTCCGCCAGCTGCTCTGTTCCACAGTATAACTTCAGGCTCCCCCACTAGTTAGCACAGTACTCAGTGCTCTCAGCTCAGTTATTTCAGCTCTTTAGTGATTTCAACTCTTAGTGAGGGAGCCCCAGTGCTTGTGCACCATTAGCCCAAAGTGTGTTCAGCTCAGTAACCTGTATTTAGAGTCTTGGGGGAATAACAAAAATCAACTCTGACATTCCACAGTGGAGAGAGGAGGGGGTGCAACTGGTGCTTCTGGCTCCACAAGGAGCCTGCACCACCAGACACAGACACCTGTCCCCAACCTCTCTACTTCACTGGGTTTGGAACCCATGTCCCTTGTCTAGCCAGTACCACCCAACTGAGGGTGAGTCATTTGTCACCAAGCAGTCCCACCGCTCAGCAGTCTGGGATAGGGTAGGCGTGCCTATGCAAATACACTCTCTGACATTCTTTCCACCAGATGTCAGGGTAGAGCTTATCCTGACTCTGCTTACAAAATAATACAAGCCAGTAAACGAGAGACATGAGAAATGACTGAAAGCAACAGTGATAAGACTGAAGTCCCATTGCAGAGGGATGGAGGGAAAGTTAAAAGGTATAACTACAGTGGGAAAGGGTCTGATTTAAGAGGAGACTTGATGAAAAGGGGAGAACTGAGTGGTTCAGGGATACTTTGCGTAGGGCCAGATTTCTCACTGCCCATACAACTACCCTACCCCAACACATGTACACGGGCCTATTGTCAGAAGACCATAAGTCTTTAGTTTTTATATTTAATCTATCAACAAGTATAAAACCTGAAATACACAACTAAGGGGGCGGAGGCTTTCATCCTTCCTCCGTTCCTTTTCACAACCCTCCCATCCCTCCCCACCCAGTCCCGCTACAACCCAAACAAAAGTTCCTCCTTAGCTCAGGAGACAGCCGAATGCACTAGAGAAGTGTTCATTTCTCTCTAAACTGTTGACTAATATAGTGGTTGCCCAATTTTTGTATCAAAGAGGATGGGCAGCTGGAAAAGGCCTGTTGATGAAAGAAGGAAACCTCTAAAAGTCCCTTGAATCAGGCCTTGCCAACACTCAAAATCAAGCAGCTAATGAAGGGATGTTATATGGGCCAAGTTGTGGGGACTGAAGAAACAAATGTACCATTGACACAATTGGTGTTTGAGAGAGAGGAACCAGGTCCCTTAAACATAAGGCTTTTTGAACATAAGAAGACAACCTGGTGCCAGGTGCTTCTTTAAAGGGTGTGTGGCTATGGGCAATCTGGTGCCATGGATGGTGTAGGTCAGGGGTTCTCAACCTTTTCCTATGTGAGCCCCCCCCAACATGATTCCCTGGCCCCCCGCTGTGCCAAGTGTAGACAAGTTTCTGCTACCAAAATCATCTAGGTGCCTAAAATTCTGCCACTAGGTATGTGCACACCTTCCGCAGTCCCCAGAGGGCTAAGCAACTCAGCACAAACCACCCTGCCTGGAGGGCTGGCAGTCGTCCTACCGCTCTTTTAAGGATGAGTAAACTCAAAAATACTGTTACCCAGGGTTTTCAGATCCCACAGCATCGGTAATTTAACTGTTTCACTCCAGATGGTCTCAGGAATAAATCAATGGGAACACAGGGCTCTGGCTGAGGGAAAGTTAACACAAGCAAGTGCAGTCTTATCTAAAACTACAGTTTACTAGCTAATACGCACTCTCAGGCAGAAGCAATCGGTTTAGAACATCCCAGATATAGTTACCATCAGTCTAAGATGGTTTTAAATAATCACCAGCTGGATTTCCAAGGGCGCTCTTTCCATCCAGCTGATGGGGAGTTTAGATGTCATTTCCTTCCCAAAGAAAAACTCCCTCAGACTGCTCCGAGATATTTACTATTACCTAATCTTGTATAACTAACTCTAACAAAGTGCATAACCTATGGTGACTCCTAGTGGCACAGCATAATAACCTCTACTGGGTCACCAATTCTCCTAATTTCAACACACTGCTCATTATCTCAAAACATTTCTAGTGTTTCTAGTCATAACAATAGTATGTCTAGGCACCAGTGTCCCAAGCATGTGCTTGGGGAGGCAGTTTTCAAGGGGCAGCACTCTGGCACTTTTTTGTTTTTCTTTTGCTTAGGTGGTGGCATTCCGGATTTTATTTTATTTTATTTTATTTTTTGCTTTAGAGGCAGCAAAAAACACAGAGCTGGCCCTGCCTAAAACCAGCATCGGTATCCACTCACTTTCCTCCAAAACTTTCTGACCTCTCCTCCCATCTAAATAACAAACAGCAAATATGCAGTTATCCGACCTTGTCTCACAGAGGCCTATTTTTTCTAACGAGATGATGTTTGGTTTTCAGCCGGCAGAGGCTGCACATACAAAATGGCTGAGAGCAGTACTGTCAGGTTCTGGGGTACACACAGGAATGTCAAATTCCAGGGCAACAATACTAGTGAACATTTTCAAATAATAGAATCATAGAATATTAGGGTTGGGAGAGACCTCAGGAGGTATCTAGTCCAACCCCCTGCTCAAAGCAGGACCAATCTCCAACTAAATCATCCCAGCCAGGGCTTTGTCAAGCCAGGCCTTAAAAACTTCTAAGAAAGGAGATTCTACCACCTCCCTAGGTAACTCATTCCAGTGCTTCACCACCCTCCTAGTGAAATAGTGTTTCCTAATATCCAACCTTTTATCTCCCATAAGAGATTTTATCATTTCTAGTGACCACAGTTGCATCAAGATTTTCAGCCAATTTCTTCATTAGGGCACAGAAACAAGCACTTCAGCAAAACTTTACCTTCATAGGATCAATACTCAGAAAGAACTTCTCTCTGTAATTTCTAGGATGTTCCAGTTTTTCTGAGGATAGAGGACTGTTGCCTACATGCAGTGAAAGGTTTGCATAAGCCAGATGAACACCATTTCCTCCCCATCATCCTTCTTTATTCATTTATTCAAATCCACCACAAATGGTACATACCTCCACACATTTATTTATTGCCATAACTCATTTCATTTCCTTCTTTCAGTCCCTCCGGGAGCAACCGTAATATTTTGTAATAGAACTACAGGCAAATAAACACTCGCCTTCCTCATGTTCTGTCCCACTTTCTAGAAGAATAAAAAAGCTGTCGAAAGAGGTGCACACAGTTAAAACAGTTCTCAGCATCTGCTCTGCTGCTGTGATAATGTCATTGGGTTTCCCTGTGGTGCTGTTTGCATAAATGGAATGTTGGTTCCATCCACTGAAATGGTGGTTAAAAAAAAAGAATATAAGGGGTTCTGGGTACTGAGTCAGACCAAAGGTCCATCTAGCCCAGTATCCTGTCTACCGACAGTGGCCAATGCCAGGTGCTCCAGAGGGAGTGAACCTAACAGGCAATGATCAAGTGATCTCTCTCCTGCCATCCATCTCCATCCTCTGATGAACAGAGGCTAGGGACACCATTCCTTACCCAGCCTGGCTAATAGCTATTAAAGGACTTAACCTCCATGAATTTATCTAGTTCTCTTTTAAACTGTGTTATAGTCCAAGCCTTCACAACTTCCTCAGGCCAGGAGTTCCACAAGTTGACTGTGCGCTGCGTGAAGAAGAACTTCAAATTATTTGTTTTAAACCTACTGCCCATTAATTTCATTTGGTGGCCCCTAGTTCTTGTATTATGGGAATAAATAAATAACTTTTCCTTATCTACTTTCTCCACATCACTCATGATTTTATACACCTCTATCATGTCCCCCCTTAGTCACCTCTTTTCCAAGCTGAAGAGTCCTAGCCTCTTTAATTTCTCCTCATATGGGATCCATTCCAAGCTTCTAATCATTTTAGTTGCCCTTCTCTGAATCTTTTCTAATGCCAGTATCTCCTTTTTGAGATGAGGAGACCACATCTGTACACAGTATTCAAGATGTGGGCATACCATCAATTTATATAAGAGCAATAATATATTCTCTGTCTTAAAATTGTATTCGGCTATGTGGGAGTTGAAAATTATATGAACTTTTATATTCAAAGGAACAAAATATTTTTAATAATCCAAACTGTTCACTCCTAACTTGGATTCAGTTTCTATTTGTTTAGGAATGACTGGGTTAAATAACATAAGCAATATGCTTGGATTTTCACTCTTCTGATAAGAAATGATTTGAAATAATTATTTGCATTACAGTAATGCCACAACTGAGATCAGGTCCCCAGAAAACCAGGCAATATACAAACACATAATAAGAGACAATCTATGCCCCAACAAGTTTGCGATCAAAAGGGACAGGACATACACAGGATGAGAGACAAGAAGTATTACTATCCTAATTTTACAGGTGGGGAACTTAGGCACAGAGAGATAAAGCATGAATTTTTCAAAGGGGCCTAAATCACTTAGGAGCTTGAGTCCCATTTTCAAAGGTCCCATTTGAAAATAGGAATTAGGGTCCTAAATTACATAGACATTTTTGAATATTTCCTCTGAGTCATATTCATGAAGGATCAGAGACGATATAGCTGGTAGAGGGGGAATTGAATCCATATCTTCGGAGACCCAGTCCAGTGCCTTTAGTACAAAACTTATCCTTCCTCTTTCATTAGACTGATGTCAATTTTTGTGTATCAATAGAGTAATAATGTAACTAATAGCCAGTGCACAGGGTTGGCATTTAACATAATGATTCGTCTGGGCTGTTTCACTGAGGGAAAGAGCTAAATTTATACATCTGTAACTAAACACATTAGCTATACTGCTCTTGTATTGACAGCCCTGGCTCCATCAAGTTCTATGTTTATTCACAGAACAGCATTACCAGTAACAGATCAAGTTTCCTTGCCACACTGTTCCTAAAAGATTGACTTGCTAGGGCAGGGGCAGGCAACCTATGGCACATGTGCTGAAGTCGGCACGCAAGCTGATTTTCAGTGGCACTCACACTACCTGGATCCTGGCCACCAGTCCGGGGGGCTTCTTAAACATTGTAAAACCTTATTTATTTTACATACAACTGTAGTTTAGTTATATATTATAGACTTATAGAAAGAGACTTTCTAAAAATGTTGAAATGTATTACTGGCACGCAAAACCTTAAATTAGAGTGAATAAATGAAGACTTGGCACACCACTTCTGAAAGGTTGCCAACCCCTGTGCTAGGATAAGAGCTCAATCTCTGAGCTTCCACTCCTTCACTTCTGCAATGCGTTCCAGTTCTGGTGGGTGATCTTTGTCATACAAAACATTTTCCACTCTGAAATAGACCGAAGAACTTTTTCAACTTACTGAACACCTACAGTACCACTCACTCAATTCACCCATCCTCAAACTCTTTCACACATCTGTCTGTCTGCTCCACAGAGATACTACCTGGTAATATCTTTTACTGGACCAACGGTCAGGTCTTTGTGTAGCCCTGTGTCACTGAAAGGCTCGTCTCTTTCACCAACAGAAGCTGGTCCAATAAAAGGTACTACCTGACCCACCTTGTCTCTGTAATATCCAGAGATCAACACACCTATAAACACACTGCCTGTCTTCCGGTGCATTCTCCCAGCCACCTTCTCACTAATCCAATCACACAATTCTACTTTCTCCATTTGACTGCCCACTGACTCATCTATCCACCTTATCAACTCCCTACACAACCATCGACTCCCCACTCCTTCATATACTTTTCTAACACATCCGGATTGTCCATCACAACGGACACTCCCATCCAGCCACAAACCAATTCACCTGCCAACCACCTATTCTTTTACATCTCTTTATTCATGCAGTCAGACACTTACTCACCTGCCATCTCAGTCACCCATTTACACAGTATGCCAAATACAAGGCAATGCATTATGGAAAGCATTCAAATTATCGGATGCATAAGACTGAATTAAGCACTCAGTTGTTTTGTTTTCTGCCTGTCACTACAGAAACCATTTTAAGCCAATCCCAGAGAAGAGTTTGGTACCTTCTTTGTACTTTAGACGGTTGAATGTTTGTGAATATATATTCCTGGGACTCAAATCTCAAAGCAGTAGGCATGCAAAAATATGTATGTATCTGCATATTTTGTACACAAAATGATGACTGGACATGAAATAGTTCATCTCCTCTTGATTCATCTTTTCGGCAGGTATCAGAAGTGGGAGTCATGGAAGAGAAAAATTGTACCGTAGCAACCCAGTTCATTCTCATGGGATTCACAGATGATCCAAAGCTGCAGGTCAACCTCTTTGCGTTCTTCTTGGTGATCTATGTTATCACCCTGGTGGAGAATCTTGGGATGATCATTTTGATCAGAATCAGTTCCCGACTACACACCCCCATGTACTTCTTCCTGTGCTGCTATTCATCTGCTGTCACCCCAAAGATGCTGGCAAACTTCTTAGCAGAGAACAAAGCCATTTCCTACACTGGGTGTTTTTCTCAAATGTTTTTGTTGTTGTTGCCTGGGTATGTACAGAGTGCTTCCTCCTAGCTGCAATGGTGTATGACCGCTACATGGCCATCTGTAAACCCTTGCTCTATTCATCAGTTATGTCCCATAAAGTCTGTGTCCCACCGGTGGCTGGCTCCTATATCACTGGCTTCACAAATGCCATGATTACTGTGTGTGTTATTACCAGGTTATCATACTGTGGTTCCAATATCATCAGCCATTTTTTCTGTGACACTCCTCCACATCTAGCCCTATCATCCTCTGATAGCTCCATCTCTGAAAATATCATTTCTCTTTTAGCTGGTTTCACCTGTATCAGCTCCCTCCCGATAATCTTTTTCTCTTACCTGTACATCTTGGCTGCCATCCTGAAAATCCACTCTGCCGAGGGCAGGCACAAAGCCTTCAATGCCTGTGCCTCCCACCTGATGGTGGTCACCATGTTTTATGGGACTCTGATCTTTACATACTGACGCCCCAAATCCAGCTACTCACTGGGCCAAGACCAGGTGGCCTCTGTGTTCTACACAGTGGTGATCCCCATGCTGAACCCCCTGATCTACAGCCTGAGGAACAAGGAGGTGAAGGACGCCCTGAGGAGATCACTGGGGAGGGGAAATGGTTTCAGGATGAATGTGTTTCCATGTCATTTTAATAACCAATAACAAACCTTTTCATCTCTTCTCTTTATTGTTTTGGGGAATGTGGTTGAGGTGGCTGCTCTGTCAGGTGTTTTTTCCATTGGTGTTGTAAATAACCACATCTCATAGAAATGCTCACTTAAAGCTGGCCATGAAACCACTGATTTTAAAATAGTTTTAGAGACTCATATCTGCTCACTTGAACAGTCTGTAAGGCTCTCCAATTCTACAGTGATGTGCCCTGTATAAGAATGTAGATTGGTACACAGAGAGGCAGACAGATAGTTTCAGAAGTACACGTCACAGAACGATCCTTTTGTAAGCATGAGAGAAGAAACATTTGTACTTTATATTCTGGTATCAGCCAAGCCATATGGCAGGATGGCATAGAGTAGATTTATTTAATGTGCTTTTTTAAAAAAGGAACACAATGTACAGCTATGTATACCATTAGTGTAATAACCACACAACAAACACTGAGATCAGCAGTCCCTGGCCTCTCTTTCGGCAAACATGTATTGCTATTATAGTGTTGCATTGTTATTGCTACCTTAAACCCAGGCTCTAACTGCTATGAGTGCCTCCTTTGAACCTCAGGTGAGATCCACTTGTTTATGGAAAGATCATGGATGGAAATTCAAATCAGAGAACTCTGCCTCTATTCAGAGGCCCATACCAAATACGTGACCCAAATACAAAGAGGCTAGTTCTAATGAGACCATGAAAATTAATTATATCTGCCACTTACACCCTCATCCATTACAAGTGTCTGTATTATATTAGACAGTGCTAGAATGGAATCATCTTAGGCCAGGTCTACACTACCACTTTTGTCGGTATAATGTGTCGCTCAGAGGTGTGAGAAAAACACCACCCTGAGTGACGTAAGTTACACCATCAGAAGCACTGGTGTGTACAGCATTAGTAGGAGCATTGCCAGCAGATTGAGGAAAGTGATCATTCCCCTCTATTTGACATTGGTGAGGCCACACCTGGAGTAGTGCATCCAGTTTTGGTCCCCCCCACTTCAGAAAGGATGTGGACAAATTGGAGAGAGTCCAGTGGAGGGCAACGAAAATTATTAGGGGACTGGGGCACATGACTTACGAGGAAAGGCTGAGGGAACTGTGGTTATTTAGCGTGCAGAAGAGAAGAGTGAGGGGGGATTTGATAGCAGCTTTCAACTACCTGAAGGGGAGGTTCCAAAAAATGTGGAGCTCAGCTGTTCAAAATGGTAGCAGATGACAGAACAAGGAGCAATGGTCTCAAGTTGCAGTGGGGGAGGTCTAGCTAGGATATTAGGAAATGCTATTTCATTGGTAGGGTGGTGAAGCACTGGAATGGGTTCCCTAAGGAGAGAGTGGAGTCTCCTTCCTTAGAGGTTTTTAAGGCCCGGCTTGACAAAGCCCTGGCTGGGATGATTTAGTTGGGTTGGTCCTGCTTTGAGCAAGGGGTTGGACTAGATGACCTCCTGAGGTGTCTTCCAACCCTGATATTCAATGATTCTATGTTGGTGGCAGAAGCTCTCGCACCAATATAGCAACCACCACTCATGGAGGTACTTTTATTAGGCCAACAGGAGAGCTCTCACATCAGCACAGAGCGGCTACACGAGCGATCATACAGCGGCGCAGCTGCATTAGTACCTCTGTGCTGCTGTAAACTCTCTAGTGTAGACATGATCTTAGTCATTGAGAGCAAAGGGATGCCGATACAATAGCTGACCAGAACTGAACAGAGACAAGACGGAGGAGGCAATGTATTTTCTTGGACCAACTTCGGTTGGTAACAGAGACAAGTTTTTGAGCCGACACAGAGCTCTTCTTCAGGTCTGGGAAACTAACTCAGACTAGCACAGGTCAATACACGGTGGAATCGATTGTTTAGTATAGGTAGTTAACACATGTTTCAAGGGACCATTCAAGGTGCAAGTGGCCTGTTAACACCCCGCCAGTCACAGGGAGGAAAGGGGGTGGGAAGACCCACCTCAGCTCCTCAAGTTCTTGTGCTCCAATACCTCCATCAGTGAACTCCTGCTCTATATGTACTGCAGCTCCGTGGAAATCATCTCCGTCCTCGTTATCCTCATCTCCTACATTTTCATTGTCATCTCTGTCCTGAAGTCCTCGCTCAATGAATCTCTTGATTAACCTGGTAAAATGTCACCAGTGAGGAAGTGCAGAACAAGAAGGAGACTGGTTAAGCGAATGAGATATAATGTTCTATAGCAACAGACATGCGTACATAACAGATGTAAAGGATAATGGGACGTGCCATGTGTTTTGGATTTGGGTATTAAATTTGACCTGATGTGTATTTATTTAAAGATTTAGGGTCACAGGATCACAGATTCTTTTGGATTGGAAAGGAATAATTTAATCCATCTCTCCCTGATCCATAGGGGGCAGATGGTTTGCTGCACTCTGACTCAGCTGAGCTGGGTTCATGCTTCTGCTCTGACACAAACTGGACAAATCACTTAAATTGCCCCGTAGGACAGCACCTCCTTTATACTGATACCAGGTTAAAAAAAAAGTCTCTCTCCTCCCTCTGATGTGTTGTGCTCCGCAGAACTGAAGCAGTGAGTTAATTGCTGAGCAACGGAGGTGGGGGAATAACTTACTATTTAAGGAAGACAGTTTTGGAGAAAGGGAACGGCTCAAGGTTTTGAGGCTGAGACACGGTGTCTTTCCCCTTTGCATCACCAGTTCCAATCCAGGGAGGAGGTGATTTCAAAGCAGGACATACGTTAGAAAGCAGGATTTTCTAATCTCTCTCAAGGTCTGTAAACCCAGACAGATGATGGGTCTTGCAATGGGATACGATTGTTTTCAGCTCTAGGTTACAGATCTTCTTGGTAAATTCTCAGACTGGAGAGGGGTAACCAGTGGTGTTCCCCAACGGTCTGTCCTAGGACCAATCCAATTCAACTTATTCATAAATGATCTGGAGAAAGGGGTAAACAGTGAGGTGGCAAAGTTTGCAGATGATACTAAACTACTCAAGATAGTTAGGACCAAAGCAGACTGTGAAGAACTTCAAAAAGATCTCACAAAACTAAGTGATTGGGCAATAAAATGGCAAATGAAATTTAACGTGGATAAATGTAAAGTAATGCACATTGGAAAAAATAACCCCAACTATACATACAATATGATGGGCGCTAATTTAGCTACAACCAAATCAGGAAAAAGATTTTGGAGTCATTGTGGACAGTTCTCTGAAGACGTCCACGTAGTGTGCAGAGGCAGTCAAAAAAACAAACAGGATATTAGGAATCATTAAAAAAGGATAGAGACTAAGACAGAGAATATGTTCTTTCCCTTATATAAATCCATGGTACTCCCATGTCTTGAATAGAGTACAGATGTGGTCTCCTCAACTTGGGTGAAGGACATTTGGTTCTGGTGACTTGTTAAATGTATCAATTAGATCAAAAACCTCCTCTAGTGACACTCAAAAAGGATGTACTGGCATTAGAAAAGGTTCATATTAGGGGTTTGGAATGGGTCCCATATGAGAAGAGATTAAAGAGGCTAGGACTTTTCAGCTTGGAAAAGAGGAGACTAGGGAGGGATGTGATAGAGGTATATAAAATTATGAGTGGTTTGGAGAAAGTGAATAAGGAAAAGTTATTTACTTGTTCCCATAATATGAAAACTAGGGGCCACCAAATGAAATTAATGGGCAGCACCTTTAAAACAAATAAAAGGAAGTTTTTCTTCACACAGCGCACAGTCAACCTGTGGAACTCCTTGCCTGAAGAGGTTGTGAAGGCTAGGACTATAACATGGAGAACTGGATAAATTCATGAAGATTAAGTCAAGTAATGGCTATTAGCCAGGATGGGTAAGGAATGGTGTCCTTAGCCCTGTTTGTCAGAGGATGGAGATGGATGGCAGGAGAGAGATCACCTGATCATTACCTGTTAGGTTCATTCACTCCAGGGCACCTGGCATTGGCCACTGTCAGTAGACATGATACTGGGCTAGTTAGACCTTTGGTCTGACCAAGTACAGCCATTCTTGTGTTCTTATGAGTATTGTTCATTATTATATTGTTATTATTCTTAATTTGTTTGTATTCCAACAAGGTCTGCAGGGCCCAACTGAGATCAGTGGACAAAATCTGAGGAAGTCTCACAGGTCCAGAAAGTGAGAATGATTTTATAAACTGATGGCTAGGGACATTCACCTAGAGGATGAGATGTTCAACTTCACGTCTCAGCACATCAGGTGCCAGTTCCAAAGAGGTTTTTGTGACCCAACCCGTAACACAGAGTTTAGGAATAAAATTAGGAATAAAATTGCTAAACAATGTGTGTGTGGAGGGGAAGGATAGGACAAGAACCCATGGACTTCAATTGCAGCAAGGGCAGTTTAGGTTGAATATTAGGAAAAACATCTCAGCAATGAGGGTGGTGAAGTACTGGAATAACTTGTCCAGGGAGGCTGTGGAATCTCCACCACTGGAGATTTTTAAGAGCTGGTTAGACAAACATCTGTCCGGGATGGTTTAGATAATACTTAGTTGTGCTGTTAGTGCAGGGGATTGGAACAGATGACCTCTTGAGGTCCCTTCCAGTCCTATGAATCTATGATCTGACAAGGAACCCTCCCTGCACTAGGAGGAGGGGGAATGCCAGCCTGAGCACTGCGCTGGGCAAGGGACACACACCTGCCTACACTTGATATTAAGCTCCACTGTACCCCCCACCACATGCACACACAGAGTGCCCAATGCACACACACACACACACACACACACACACACAGTGCCCACTACACATAACACACACAGTGCCCACTGCACACCAAACACACACACACGCACAGAGTTTCCACTATACACACACACAGCCTGACACTGAGCTCAGTCAGAATGCAGAAAAATGCAAAATAATCTCTACAGGGAAGTCGGGACAGCTGGAATATTTCCAACTTGCCTGAACAAAAAGAAGGACTGAAGGGGATTCTGCTGCCCTGGCAGGGAGATAGGACTAGATTTCCCATTTGGTCTTTTCCACCGGCAGCTTCTCTGAGGCCTGGTTTATGCTTAAAAAAATAGATCAACAGATTTCTGTCATACTGGGGGTGAGGGGAATTTTTCACACCCTGTGCTACTGCCTCCTGGAGACATGGATTTACTGCATTGAAGGGAAAACTCTTCCATCAATATTGAAAGCATCTACACTGCGGCACTGCTACACACCATAGCTGAGGCAATGTAATGGCTTTAGTATAGACCAGGGGTAGGCAACCTATGGCACATGTGCCAAAGGCAGCACGGGAGCTGATTTTCAGTGACACTCACATGGCCCGGGTCCTAGCCACTAGTTTGCAGGGGCTCTACATTTTAATTTAATTTTAAATGAAGTTCTTAAACATTTTAAAAACCTTATTTACTTTAAATACAATAGTTTAGTTATATATTATAGACTTAAAGAAAGAGCTCTTCTAAAAACGTTAAAATGTATGACTGACAAGCGAAACCTTAAGTTAGAGTGAATAAATGAAGACTTGGCACACAGCTTCTGAAAGGTTGCCGACACCTGGTATAGACTTGATTCCCTGAATCGATGAGGGAGTTTTCCCCTTCCTGTTAAAGCTATTTCTCTCTCCTTTTCCAATCACTCTTCTCTATCCCTTGGTAAAGCTCTTTCCTTCTTTTGATAGGTAAATATGTTCAGAAAAGTTGAAATTTCTCCTCTCTGGATAATTCCTCCTTCCCCTCCCATGAACAGCTCACTGTCATTTCAATTAAAGGCTGAAGTGCTCAGAAACTGACTTGTTTGCCCATGACTTGGTGGTACCTCTTTGTTTTTCCTCCCTTCACTTACATTGAGTTGAAGACGGAAGCAGTATCTGCTCAGAACCATAAAATCAGAAGCGTAAAGTCAGAGTCGAATCTTTCCCTGTTCGCTCACCACAACAACGTTTCCCTCAATACCTCTGGAGCTGCATCCTGGGATGACTTTGAGACTTCATCCCTGGAGCATCTTTGCTCCCAGGACAACAGGTGTGCCCAGCACATGCAATTAATGTTGTTGCCATGTCTTTCCTTGTGGAAATGGAACACAGCGGGCCAGAGAATCAGCTTGTTTGGATCACTGTCTCTCCCGTGAGGTCTTTTGAATATGATACGAAACAGAGGTGACTATTCCACTTCATATGTTGGTCAGTTCTCCTAAAATATTTTAAAGTAATTTCCCAGGGTTGGGACACAAAAGTATCTAGAAATGGGTGAAATTCTTCTGGAGTAATAATTTATTGTAAAAAACAATGCCATTGGGGTTGACCTGAAACTATTCACAAATGTGTTACAAAGGCTCCTAATAGCCTTGTCTCAAAACAATGTTTGTGGGGGAGTTCGATTGAGGCATCGGTGGCAAAGCAGCCACCAGTAGGAGGTGGTGATGCTCCCTTTTTTTGTAATTTTTAGCTTAATAGTTGGCGTTTTCACTGGTGAGGTGTGAGATCCAGGTTCAATTCCCCCTTCTGTCCAGTGCTGGGCAAAGATGTGCACTTGGGTTTCCTGTATTTACAGAAAGCATCCCAGCCACTGAGTGATGTGCTATTCCAGTCTGGGTTGCTCTCAATCTCTCCTTTCCAAGTTGTCCTATGGTGGATGACTAATTATATAACCTTTGGAACAGAGACATGAAGTTGAGCATATTGGTGCCCTGAACCACTTGTCTGTAGAGACATTCTCTCTTTCTGGCCCACTGATTCTTCAAGTGTTTTATTCACAATGCAACAGCTTCAACAGGGGAGACTGAGGCCATATCTACACTAATGGCTAAATTGGGGCTACTGGGATAGATGAAATGGTGTCGATTGAGCAGGTCTGGAGAAGACATGCTCAATGGATGGGAGAGGTCTCACCTGTTGAAGTCTGTACTCCAGCTCCCTCAGACACTATGTTCCATCATGGATGTTTCTCAGGGCTGGGCTACACTAACGCTGTCGGATGATGTATGATACACTCCTTCAGTTACATAACTCTCCCGGTGACATAGCACGGTGTGGCACCGCTGTAAATCAGACTAACTTAGTCAACTTGAAGTAACATACCTGAGATCAATTTACAGCTGTAGAGTAGACCAGTCCTGAGAATGATGCAGGACAGAACAGAGCCCAGTCGTCAGGGTACTTTCTGGAAATGTGGGAGACCCACATTCAAATTGCTTCTCCCCAGCAGACAGAGGGGGAATTGACCTGTATCTCCCACATCCCGTGGGAATGATCTAATCACTGAGTTAAAGTCTACAAGGAAAGCAGCACCATTATTGCCTCTTCCATTCCTTCCATTTTGTCAGTGTGGCCCCACATTGTCTTTGCTTTTACATCAAAAAGTATCCAGGAAAGAAAGGAAATGTTCCATTTCTGGTCATGCTAAATATTTCCTTCAACCCTACAGGACATTTTTGTCAATGTTTTATATTTGCCAAACATTTAGGGAATTTTCAGATTTGGTTCAGATTGAACTGAATTTGTTTTTCAATTTTTTGTAAGCACCCATGAACTCAAAAATCAGCTATTGGCCCAGCTCTATCTATTTCTCACTCACAGTAACCAGAGCTGTACAATTCCCAGAAGCCCTGTTCTTCAGAGTCCGTAGTACTTTCCCACAGAACGAAGAGTAAGAACTCACAGCTAACCTGCTTCTATGGTATAAACATCTAGTGTCTGATATGACTTTTTCTTTCCGGTTCATTTATATGATAGAGAAAACTCAAGCTTTCCATATTATTTTGTATTCAGTTCAGTGCAGATTCTCACAGAGGATGCACAGACACCATGCTCTCTTTTGGAAACATTACCCTTGTTCTTACTTTATTTGTTGCTCCCTTAACTTAAAAGAAAGTTGGAAATCACCTTTCTACTCCACACACATGGATAAAAACAGGTGACAATCTCTACAACAACCCCATAGGGGACATAAAGGGCTGCAGAGTACCAGGAGGGTGTGCAAAACGCCTTTTGGTTCAGCCATAGAAATCACACACTTCATACTTGCAACTGCACAACAAAACCAAACCCAGTACCAAGCAGAGGGAGCTATATTAGATGCCCTCCACTTCATTCCCAATACAAATAAGTCTGTGCTTTCGAAGCACATTACCTATATTCACACATGTGAAACAGGCGCCTCCTGGAATTTTGCTGAGGTAATCACCTAATAAAGCCTTGATTTTAGGTGGCGCCTGCAGGCCTTGTTGGGATACAAACAGATTAATAATAATAACAAAACAGTAATGAACAATACCCCAAAAGGCTCTGTGAAATTACATTGCAATGGGCTGGGAATTGAATTCACCTGTTTCCACTCCCCATCACTAAACCAGTACAGAGTTAAACAGATTCAGGAATTGGTTAAGAGTTTATTCATTGATCTCCTCAGGGCGTCCTTAACCTCCCTGTTCCTCAGGCTGTAGATGAGTGGGTTCAACATGGGGATCACTAACATATAAAACACTGAGGCTACTTTGTCTGTGTCCATGGAATAGCTGGAGGTGGGACGTAAATAGATGAAGAATTGGGTGCAGTAAAACAGGACCGCCACCATCAAGTGGAAAGAGCAGGTGGAGAAGGCTTTGCGCTGGCCCTCCGTGGAGAGGATCCGTAGGATGGTGGAGATGATATAGACATAGGAGAGGAGGACAGTCACAAAACTGCCCACTGTAAAAAGGTAGGTGAAAACAAGCATCAGAATCTCATTGATGCGGGTGTCAGAACAGGAGAGCGCCAACAGTGGGGGGATATCACAGAAGAAATGATTGATGATGTTGGAGCTGCAGAATGACAGACGAAATATAAAACTCATGTATATCACTGAATCCACCGTCCCCACAGCAAACACCCCAGCCACCAGCTGTTTACAAAGCTGCCTGGACATGGTGACCGTATAGAGCAGAGGGTTACAGATGGCCACATAACGGTCATACGCCATCACAGCCAGCAAGAGGCTCTCTACATCTCCAAAAACAATTGAGAGATACATTTGCACAGTGCAGGCAGTGTAAGAAATGCTTTTCCTCTCGGCTAAGATATTCAGCAGCAACTTAGGGGAAATTATCGAGGATAAGCAGAGGTCACAGAAAGACAAAATACTGAGGAAAAAGTACATGGGGGTCTGAAGCTGTGGATCACTCATGATTAACAAGATAATCCCCCCATTCCCCACCAGGGTGATACCATAAATCAGTAGGAACACCACAAAGAGGGGAACCTGCAGCTCCGGATGATCTGTCAGTCCTGAGAGAATGAACTCAGTCGCCTCCGAGTGATTTCCCTTTTCCATCTCCTCTGAACACAGATCAGGCAGCTACAGAGATGTGGGCAGGTGGATGGTGTGGAAAACCTGTCCCTTCTCTGTAATGAAGTGAGAGAAAATAAACAGAGATCAATTTCTTAATGCATAGCAGTACCCACTCAGAGAAGGGCTTAGTTCACAGAGCCAGATGTTCACAGCTGGTCATTCCAGTTGTTCAGTAAGATGCACACACTGTGCAAGTACAATATCACACAGATTAATCATGCCCCCCACCCAAACACTCCTGTTCACTAATCCAAACAGCAAACAGTGTCTTGTGACTGTGCTGTGAGAGAATCAGTCTGAAGAGACTATTCCTTAGCTAAAGAAAGGGTGAGAGTAAAGGAGTGTCAATCTTTCTGCCCTCCTTGAGCAAAGGGAGCTCTGTGGCTTGGCATGTCAGGTTGGGGTAAAGTTGCTTACTGTGCTAATTAAGCTTTTTGGCATTTACTTTAGCCAGTATGAAAACCCAGAGACACATTGGAAAGCACTGGCTTCCGTGACTATGTAATTGCCTATTTTTTCCATCCAAGAAGGTCTCTCCTTTAGCTAAGGGGTAGGAGTTGGGGCTGAGGCTTTAAATGCTGGAGGTCTTGAATTCAACACTTGCTGATCCTCATAGTGTCCAAGTGTTTGTGAGACTGTAATTCAGGACAATAGCACGCACCTGCTGCAAAGAGAGAGAGAGAGAGAGATGTGGTGGCATTTCTCCAGTAACAGAAACTGCCAGTTTGGAGCATTGGGGAAGTTTTATACTGAGATGTGTGATCTGTGGGACATGATTCCTGAAGCAACTGGGAATATCTGAGCTCAGAGAGCCATAACACCTAATTAAGGCATTCAGTGAGCCAAAGCCACCCTCGGTGTAATTGGTTCCCTGGGGATTAATTTGACCTACTCTTCTTTACTGTGTTCTGAAAAGAGGCAATTTCTACCAGAGTTACAGAGTATGAGGTTAGGGGTATATTTCATCCTGCTGTTTTCAGTGCAAGTTGGGTAGAACGGATCCACAAAGGGTTTTGGGCTTTTTTTGTTGTGGAGACTGAATTCTTTTTCTAAGAACTTAATATTTTGACTTGGAAATACCACCAGGGTGCCTCAGATACCACACACCATCAATCTCTTCCATGGGCCAGGTTCCCCACCTGGATTATATCCCCTCATGATGCATGATGGTCTCTCCTCTTGCTGAACTGCTCTGGAACTTCACCAGAGTCCCACAGCCATGGTTTGGGGAGGAGGAGAGTTTGGTATTTTGGTGGAAAGCTGATAATTTCCAGGGGAACAATAATCTGAAGAAAAAAAAGTTGATTTAAAACACAATTTCCCATTAAAAAAACTTCAGAAGAAAAACATTCAACCAGCCTTAGCAACAAATTTGGATTCAAAGGAACAGAAAGTTAGAAACAGGTGAAACATACTAATTGTTTGCAGCTGTAGCTGTTATCTTCCGAGTCATTCCTGGTTTCAGAGTCACCTCATTGTCCTGGGACCAAGAGGTGGAATGTAAAACCTATAAGACATGTAAGAGTACTCCAGATTATCTAGCTATTTATATCATGCCAATCATCATGGCATCCTTTTTCCTCCTGAGCTTCTCTGGTCATCATGTTGTCTCCATAAATCAAAATGAGTGAACCAATCTTTCCTACTTTTCAAGGGAAGGTCATAGGATACCACAGTGATCAAAAATATGGTTCTCTAAATAAATGTTAAAAATAAAATATCAGCATAATCTATGTAAATAATGGACAATGTAACCTGTATTGTCCAGAAGAGGACGGGGCAGCACAGGACGTACATTTCTGGAGGGAAATCGAAGACTGGGGAGTGTGTTGAGGTCCTCTTGCAGTATAACTAAGGGTGATGAAAACCTGAGTGTAACCTAACTATTCCTGGCCAGGCTGCAGTTACACACACATGCTCAGGGTGTGATTTGCCTGCTAGATGGTTGTTTGTGAGTGGCCCAGGTGGAAGCCACTTCAGCAAGGCATTGCAAGGTTGCAGGCAGGGGTGACACAGCTGCTGATTAGTCTGGGTTGGACTCCGGTATGTCACAGCCACCAGCCTAGAAACTATCCCAGTAACACCAAAGGTGTGGTGTTGACTGACAGTAGTGTTCGATTGACATGAAAGGGTGAGATCACCACAGGATGGCTGGTAGCTGTAAGCCTACGGTCAGACCAGGGTCACCTTCCTTTTTGGGGGACACAGGAGTGTCTGACCCAGAGGGGAGCCCAGAGAGGGGAGCCCAGACGGAAGGTGAGGTGGGGAGCGGAGAGTCCACCCACCTTTTGGAGGGAGAATCTGTCCCAGGAGGAGGGTGAAAAATCTACATTTAAAATACCAGACCCTTCTCCTGTGAATCAGGTTAGAAGGGAAAACTGGGGGTCAGATCTCCTGGAGTGGGGAGCCCATCCAGCTGACCTGTTGGGAACAGAAAGTAGGGTGTCCAAAGGGATCGTACCAATCCAAAGCACTCCATTGAAATATGTTGTTCTTGCTACACTTTTAAGAGATAAAACTGTCTCTTCAAGGCAGGAGGGGAAAAAGTCTCTGGGTGAAGTTTCACAAGGGAGTGAGGTCCAGCCTAAAGAAATTCCTGAGGGAGGGGTCAAGGGCAGGCATGGTTGCAGTGCACCCTGTCCTTGCCAAAGCCCCAAACACATGCCTGAATCAAAAGCCTTCTCCAAAGTGGGAGAAGAATCTGCAGCAGAGCGCCTACCAGGGGGCACAAAGAAATAGGAAAAAGGAGTAGATACTAAACAAGCTAAATTGTGTGAACAAAGCCTTTCCACCGTAGATTTGCTGTCAACCTTGTGTCTTTTGCTAATCCCTCTGTGGGTTAGAACAAAGGCGTTAATACTGGTGGTAAACCCTTTAAAGACGGGGAGCATACTTGATTTGTGGAAAAAACTGTTATACATGCGGGGATGGTGACAAAAACAGTCCCACAAGCATGTTACCTTCCAGCCCTACACCTCTAAACAGACTGGAAGCTTGGCACAGCAGCAAAACCATAAGAGGCCAATGCTGCTGTGCAGGTAGGGAAACTGAGGCACACTGCCTCATGGCATTGGTGGCTAAATGCCAAGAAACCTATACTTTAACAGATATTGCTGTCTGCATTCTGTTAGCAATACTACACTCCAACCTGTTTTCAGGCATGTGGGGATTAGGAACCCCAAAACTTGCTAGAACGCTTATGAATGACATCTTATGGTTTAAAGGTACTGAAAGAAGGTGTGATGAGAGACAAACAGATTTTACATATGCTGCCTCCGCCGTGCAGAGTGTCCAAGTCTCTGGGAGTAAATTCAGAAGGAGGATGTGAGGGTGCACCCCCATAAGGCTTTATGGAATTATGCTTATGAATGTATATATGAGATAACTGGAATATGTTTTTGCTACATAGGCCATGTAACAAATCTCTGCAAATGTTATGAGCTACTGAATCTATTCCTCCTACTTGTATGCAGGTGTCATTTGGGTAGTTGGAGTAATGAATATTGGCTGTATACTTGCTTGATTTTAAGTAGCCTAGTAGAGCATTTAGTCAGCTTCTGGAGAAAGAAATGTGCAAGTTCAGTGGCCAGTCAAGAAGCACTTTACAGACAGTAGAGCTTGGGGATGCCAATCCACATCTGAGCTTCCCCAGGAATGTGGCTTGGCTGGTAACGAACTCAATCATGCATGGACATGTGACTTGCCCATGGGACTCCAAAACTCCATTTTGTAACACAGGGAGTGGAAGGGGTTTCCACCCAGAGGAGAAAGTCTATAAAAATCCCTGGGAGACCCCTCCATTTTGTCTTCAGCTGCTTCAAGAGAGAGCCTCTCCATCCCCAAGGAGATACCTGAAAGAAACGGGAACAGAGGACAGTAACTACATGGGGTGTGAGTGATTGCTGGACCCAGACTAGAGGGAGACTGGTCTGTAAAAGGAAGCTTAATGGAACACCAATGAGGGTGAGGTTTTTATCTGTGTTCAGTTTCATTACTGTATTAGAGATAGATTTGCGTGTTTTGTTTTATTTTACCTGGTAATTCACTTTGTTCTGTCTGTTACTACTTGGAACCACTTAAATCCAATGTATGTACTTAATAAAATCACTTTTTACTTATTAATTAAACCAGAGTATGTATTAGTACCGGGGGGGAGGGGGAAACAGGTGTGCGTATCTCTCTATCAGTCTTATAGAGAGTGAACAAACTGTGAGTTTATCCTGCATAAGCTTTATACAGGGTAAAATGGATTTATTCAGGGTGTGTACCCCATTGGAAGTTGGGCATCTCAGAGTTAAAGACAAGAACATTTCTTAAGCTGCTTCCAGATAAGCCCACAGCTGTAGGGGACGTGGTTCAGACCTGGGTCTGAGTTTGCAGCAGGCTAGCGGGTCTGGCTCAAACCAGGCAGGGCTCTGACGTCCCAAGCAGCAGGGCAGGGAAGCAGGGACAGAAATAGTCTCAGCACATTAGGTGGCAGCTCCCAAGGTGGTTTCTGTGATCTGACTCATTGCAGCTGGGTGCTCAGCGCTCTCTGAAAGTCCAGTCCTTGTGAGGTGCTTCAAGCTTGGTACTCAAAACCACTATTCACTTTTGAAAAACTTGACTCTAGTGAGCAGCTTCACTCTTCTAGCCTCTGTCCCCCACATCAGACCTAAACCCATAAAGGGATCAAGTGCTAATGGGAATCAAACTCATATTATTATTCTTTAAACATCACTGTTTTACCCCACTCAGCCCTGTGAAAGCTAGAGCCCTGGCTGCTCTGCGTCAGCATGACTCTGTTGATGCCAGTGGACCAGGTGTAAACAAGAAATGCTCTATTCAAGTTAATTGCCCAGATCTCCTGCTAATTACATTGGCCATAAACAAACAAGCAAATTTAAAGTTCTATGGGAGCATTTTGCCCAGGGAAAGCTTTCTGAGTGCATGTAACATACTAGCTAAATGCGCCCTGCCCCTGTCTAGTGGCTGGTCCATAGAGAAGATAAAAATCTACTACAGAGACCAGCAAACGGAATTACTGTGCACTCAAGGGGTATGGGCCTATGCTTTGGTGCTGAGGGTCTTGGGTCCTTTAAGCAATTATGACACATAGTTTTGATGCAGGACATGTTTTCTACGCCTGGGGATTTGTGCACAGCTAAGTTTCTAGGGGAGCAGTTGCTGCAAATGGTCACATTGTCCTTGCTTGAACATGCAGGGTTAAGGAGACAGTGCAAGGAAAGTTTCCACCATAGAGCCCCTGCACGGAAAGCTGGCACAACTACATTCTCTTCACTTTCTGAGTCCAAGCATCGCTCCCTGCTAATCCCCCAAGGGGGGAGAGGAGACAGGGTCATGTTCCCCCTCCCTCTTAGAAGGCAGCAGAGATGACTGAACCCAGACAGGAGGAGGTGCTGTTCCCTATGGGCCTGCTGTAAGTCCCACTGACATTAATAGGTCTATTGATTTCATATCCAGGCCCCATTGATTTCAATATGAATTAGGCACGTAAATACCTGTAAAGATCTGGGCTGGCTGTGCCGAACAGGCACAATCGGGGCCCGCCCGTTGCAAGGAATAATCCAGCTCTTCTTTTGCTTCTATCGAATCTACAGTGCCCAGTGGATGGTGTTGCTGTGAGTTTACCAGTCCCTTCTAGTGAGCTCCATGTACCATGAGCACAGAGATCAGCACGGTGAGCCCTCCAAGCCCTAGGCCTCTGGTGGGTTCTCCGTTCCTTGGTGGATCCCCATTAAACACTTCGCCTTCTCAGAGCCTCGGGTGCTTTAATGCTCGGCTTACAACTTCTCATCCCCGGCCTCTGGCCCTGCTCTCAGGCTGCCTGCTACTTGTCCTCCTCTTCCACAACCGGCTCCCAGACTGCTGCCTCTGGCCGGCCACAGCCCGCTCTCAGCAGCTCGCTGGCTGACCCCGATTCTCTTTTGCCCTCTGGGTGTCACTGCCTTGCCTGTTCACACGGACCTCTCTACTGTCACAATGCAGAACGTGAGTAAGACAGCGTTCTCTGATGGTCATACACGAACCAGATCCCCTCCCAGAATCAGCTGTGGCCTAGTCCTTTTCCTCCAGCTAATTCTGGAGTCAGGTGGGCTGTGGGGCCTGACCATGAGCCAGCATGTTCATTACACTATCTATAAGGCCCAATGACATAACACACACTCCCTCTCCTATTCCCGGACACACTCTGCTCCACATTCCCTCCTAGCTAGTGCAATCTGTGTGATGCCTCTCAGATGCACAAGGACAGTGTGGCAGCAGAGAACTTCAATACACCCAGTCCACGGCAGTGCTTCCTCATTCAGTATTAGTCCACAGTGAGCTTGGAACCATTGTGCAGACTAAGGCGCCTCTGGGAAGGAAATGGCCTGGGGACCTTGGACTTCCTTTAGGATGGAGATTGCAAGAAAAACCAGGCCTCCTTCAGTACACAAAGCTCCCAGTGTATAAACAATTCTGCCCATGTTGTTCCATTACATTGCACTTCAGGCTTTATCAGCGGAAAGGAATTCAGTGTGCTTACGCATGGAATATTTTATGGAAAAGACTTTAGCAGAGCTGTATGATGTGTGGGGTGGGGGGCAAAGAGTGAAACATCGGGGCAGGGGGTTGTAGCACAACAGGACTGAAGGGCATCAGCAGAGCTGTGTGGATAGGCTGTAACTGCAATTCCAGGGGATCCAGGCAAAGAATTTAGCGGGGTTGTTACAGGTGAGGTCTAGCTATCTAAGATCCTCATGTGGCTCCTATTATCACCATGTCGCAGCACCTTGCAATCTGTAGTTGGTGTTGTAGGTGGAGGTAGCTCTCCGGTTCTCTCTGCTGCTGCCTGCACATATCAGTCAACAACTTCTTAGTCCTGGTCTACAATGGGGGGTGGGTGGGAATCGACCTAAGATACACAATTTCAGCTCCGGGAATATGTCGATGTATCTTAGGTCGACTTACCTCGGCGTCTTCACGACGCAGGGTCGACTGCCGCCACTCCCTCAGCGACTCCACTTGCTCCTCTCATGGCGCTGGAGTTCCGGAGTCAGTGAGAAAGTGGCTGGGGATTGATTTATTGCATCTAGGCTAGACACGATAAATTGACTCCCGATCGATTGAGCACTACCTGCCGATGCGGGGGGGTAGTGTAGACATAACCTACAATATGTTTGACACTCTAAGGGTATGACAGGGGGCAGGGGCATGAACCCACCTCATCTAACAGGCTAGCACCCTAAATGTTGCTCTAGCCAGTCCCCAGCCTCCAATTTTGTCTTTGCCCCCACTGCAGCGCACCTCCCTGCCCTGCCACAGGCACCCAATGCTAGGCTGTCTGCCCTCTCCACTAAAGTGTGTTGGTGGAGGTTTTGTGTGTGCGTGTGTGTGTGTGCTTGCGCGCACATATCCTACATATTTAGTGTAATGGAAACCAAGGTGGTGCAAATTAGGATTTGATGCAGAGCTGGGGGCATGTGTGGGACTCCCGCAGATTAGAGATGAGCTGGACAGGACTGGAATGCCAGGGGATCCAGGAATAGAAATAGAAACGCCAGGAAGGTTGCTACAGATCAGAAATGAAATGCGCTGTCTATTTGGGGAGTGGGTGGATTTTCAAAATGTTCTTTTCTGTCTTTAGCAACTGGTTTTAATTTTTTTTTTTTATTCCTCTCTGAATTCACCGAAATAGTTCCGAACACAGAGGTTTCTCTTTGCTTTATTTTTAAACAGGAAATTAAATTGGTACACAGGTCCACAGATTTTAAGGCCAGAAAAGGTTATGATTATCAGATAGTCTCATGTCCTGCATGCCACAAGTCGGAGTATTCCAATCATTCCTGCAGCGAAGGGAATTATTCTATCCTATGGGAGGGCCTGTTTTGTAACCTGTAGCTCTGATAGCAGTTTCAGTTTAAAACATGTTTATTCTGTCCATATTCTTTCGCTGTTTTCCCATGGTATTAAGGTGCATCCAATCAAGAAGTGTCCATCCTGATCTACAAGGTCTGGGCAGAAGGTATGTGGGCTACAGAGAGAGAGGTGGATATGTAGGTCTGACATTAGTAGAATTAATAGTAATATTTGACTGATATTAATATAGTCACTGCAACAACAGTTTTGAATTTCAAATATATCTTCTGTGCCGTTTTGCAGTTACAAATCAAATAATTAGTTTCTGTCTTTGTATGTTCCCTCTTAGGGAATTCTCTGCTGGTAATTTCCTTAATTCCCCTATGAGGAACAAGGCAATGCACTTTGGTGATTATGTGCGCTGGTTCAAAATAATCACCCTGGCTCTGGCCACAAAACAAAAATGCAAAATCCAGGGAAGTTACGTCTCCAGGTACCTCCATCTCAGGATCTGAGGTGATCAGTTTAGTGTAATTGACCCATGTCTCCAGAAACAGTATTAGCTTCTGACCATGTTAATAAGCTCCCGGTGGAAATGATTAGAAAGTCTGTGCCTGCCAAACTGAGATTGCGTAACTTGGCAAGAAAGTTTGGAAGTGTGGTTAAAGTGGGTCCACTGTGCATTATTAATGTGAATGTGTTTCAAAGACATTGCAAACATTCATTGAAATTAGTAGAGTGGAATCTGCATTGTTGCAGAAGACCCTCCCTTGCAATCCAGGTCACCCTCAACAATGAGATAACTTCCAGGACAAACCCAGCCTGTGGAAAATGTGGGGACAGTGTTGAGTAAAGGGGCTGCCTGCAGTTGTTGGCTCTCCCCAAAACATAGGACCCCAGAGGACAGTAGGGCCTGTTGATGGTTCTCCAGGTGCTTGTGGATCCACCCCCATTTCTCGCTCCCCTCCGCCAGCCAGCTGGTCCCCCTGCCCTCAGACTGGATCAGAGTCAGGACCCCTTGGAAGGGAAAGGCCTGTGTCCCATTCCCCACCCCTCTGAGCCAGCCCGTGCCCCCCTGGATCAGAGGCCCCTATACCCCATAACGCAGCAAAGGCCCTATATCCCTGAACCCACTTCTCTATGTCATGTGGCTTTCCCCAAACCCCTGCATGGCACCTTACTCTTCAGCACCCGAAGCGTCACCCCTTACAGCTCAAGAGCACCCCCCAGCTGCTCAAGGATTAAATATACTCCCAATTTGTGGGGGATGTTAACCCTTTGTGCCCTGCCCTAGAATCCCCACCTCTCCCACCCATCCCTACATGTTGCACACAGCAAAATGGCTCAGGGCCCCCAGCCTGGGATGGGTGAATCACTCCAATTCCTGCTCATCCTGTCACAAAGCTTTGGTCACCGGACCCTCCCTCAGGGATCCCAGGACTGAGCAGGGCTCAGAGCCTGATCACCAGAGGAAATAATGTCCTTGCGTGATCCAGTCCCTGCTCCCAAAGTCAGGTCCATCACCAGGCTCCGAGACACTCTGAGCTCATTCTCCTTCTTTCTGCAGCAAGGGAAGCACCACGAAAAAGCTCTGCACAGGGTCTGCACAACAATCAGCCTCATGCTGTAACTGCACACCTTTCCCACCCAGTAAGACTAGCTCAGCAGGGTGGAAATGCAAACACCTCTAGGCTCTTCCCACCGAGCTGGGAATGGAACCCAGGAGTCTTGACAACCAGGTTATCCCTCTGCCCTTCTCTAACCACTAGATCTCACTCTCCTCCCAGAACCAGGAGTAGGTCCCAGGAGTCCTGGCTTCCAACTCTCCTGATCTAACCCAAAAAACTTCCCTTCCCAAGCTGCAGTTAGAAAGCAGGAGTCCTGACTCTCTTCTCTCCCCACCCCACTCCCAGAGCCAGAAATAGGACCCAGAAGTCCTAGTTCCCAGCCCTGCCCCACTCCAGCTCCTAACCTATATGACCCCACTCTCTTCCCACAGCTGGGACTAGAACCCAGGTGTCCTGTCTGAAGCTTAACCTCCCTCCATTTCCTAGCAGAGATTTCAAATCTCAGGCCCTAACATTTGCCTCAAGACAACTAGTTAATCTATGAGGAGTTGTATTAATAGCAACACCTGCAGCATCTCAGCAGGTCTGGTGGACTCGCCTTCCTCCAGAGCCCATCACGTGTCTATTAACACCACCAAATGAGCACAGCTGCTCTGACAGCCTCAGCAGGGCTGCTGTCAGATGCTGTCCAGGCCATTAAAACCACACAGGTTTCCTTACCCAGCCCTGCTGATTCTGGTGGCCAGGAAAAGGAGTAGTTGGAAGGCCTCTCTGTAACCCCTAGAGCTGGGCTCAGCCTGGTCAGCCCCCAGCCTGAGGTTTGTGAGCAAGGGTGTCAGTTGGTACCAACTGTGGTGAATTTTGGGAGGTGGACACATTTGTCCTACACACTGGGCTGAGAACCCACCAACTCATTAAATACAATGTAACAGATTCAGGGGCCTAGAGGGGAAAGATCCTGTATGCCATTCCCAGACCTCCTCCCATCCCTGCCCCTGGCCAAAGGTCAGATTGGGACCAGCTTTCCCCAGAAGGGGAAGGTTCCCTATACCCTATTCCCAATATTCCCTTGTCAGAAGCCAGAACCTCCTGCCTGTAGAAACCCCACTCTAACGTGCCCTCCTCACATAGGGTTGCCTGCAATCCCTTATTCAAGGGATATCCCTTATTTTTTTCATCTCCTTACAAGATCAGGTGTTGCTGAGCATTGCAATAAGCCACAAGAAATACCCCCTGGTGAAGGTAGGTGAGTCCTGCTTATTATTAAACTAAAACTGATGATAATACTGGGAGAAGGGCTGGGGCAGAGGTGCTATGAAAACAGCCCCTTATATTTGAAATACAATGTTGGCCACCCTATCCTGACACCACCCTCCTGCCAGCTCTTGCTAGGGCTATCAAAAGCAACGGAGTGGCAGTCCAAAAGCCAGGCTGTCCAAGGAAATATGTCCCAGGGTGGGGCTGGGACAGGAACAAAGTTGAATTTTGGCTCCAGTACAGAAAGAGTGCTTGATGACTGTGAGAAATCAACTGGGGAGAGTGAATCAACACAAACACTGAGAGAACAAGATATGTGAACCACAGAAGTGTGTGTGTGCAGGGGAGGTTAATATCCTGAAGCAGGAAGTTCCACAGATTAATTATGTACTCGGGGAAAAGAGAAACCTGCTCTTTCATATCAACTGCATTCAGCTCCCAATGTAGTATTCTCCTCCCTTCCCCCAAAGGAATGTCCAGGTGAGATCCTGGGGTCCCAACCCTAGTAGATGAGTTTTCAATATCTCACACCCACAACCTACCTTGCAAATGCCTTCCCTTTAAAGAGGAGGGTGTTTGCTGGAGTGCCCTTAATATAGGAGAGCCTCTGAGGCGGAGCTAAGGCCCTCTAGCCCCACCCACAAGTAGCCTGACTGCCTCTCTTTATAAAAGACCATGCTCAGGGAGTAGTGGTTTCCTTTAGATTGAGGGGTAGAGTTTGTAAGATAGGACTGTGTTTATAGGCAGTCTTAAGGAAGAGTGTTGGGCAACTTTAAGATAATCCTCTATCTATGGGCTTTTGTAGAGAAGGGCTGAGAGTTAGGGCTTCTGTGTTCTGTTCCCAGTTTTGGCTGGTAAGTAGGGTCTGGCTGGGGCAGAGCTGGCTGGGAACTAGAATTCCTGGTTTCTGTATTGTATGAAGAGAACTTTCAGAGAACATTGTCACTCCTAGCAGGGAGATTCAGGCACAGAATGGGTGTGAAGCCTGTTTTTTCTAACCCACTAGACTCTCTCAGACCTGGGCAAAGAACCCAGGAACCCTGGCTTCCAGTATCCTCCTTCTCTGTCCCATTGGCCCTTTCTCAGGTCTCCAGAAGGGCTCTGTAGAGCTGAAAAGCTTGTCTCACCAACAGAAGCTGGTCTAATAAAAAAATCTCACTTATCTTGTCTATCCATAGACCCTATGATGGCAATTTCACACATTATCCTGCACAAACCTTACTGAATTATGTGAAAACTTATTGAATTAAATGTATGTATCATTGCGTGCTAGGGATTGTATTTAATTCTATGGGACATGAGGACTGTCGCCCTCCAAAAATTAAGAACAGGTTGAAGGGGTAAATTCACTCAAGTTGTAACATCTTTAGAGAGCTACCACCCCCTGGAGAGAGGCTTATGTATACCCTTTCAAACTGGATTCTTCAAGGCCCAGTGGACAAAGGAGGGGCATTGAGTTAAATAGCCTTAGTTAAAACTGAGTCAGAGACTTATTTCTAGTGCTCCAAACAGACAGGATCTTGTCTCCAAGGGCTGCCTCAATCCTTCCCGGGAAGTTTTGGAAGGACATAGCCCAGTCTGTTTGTTTGTTCTGAGCAAAAGGTGTTGTGAGCTTGTAACCATAGGAAAAAAAAAAAACCTTGATGGTAAGGTTTGAAGGACAGTTCAGCATCCAACCCTTGTTGGAGCTGGGGGTGGTCTTTGGTGAAGTTATTTGCATGCATGTAGGTTCTTTTCTTGCTTTTAATATTTTCTCTACAATGTTTTCCCCTTGAGAATGAATTTTCTTGCTTAGCAAGAGTGGTGTGGTAACTTATAACTGCAGCAATCACACTGTTTTCTATCACTAAGGAGAAAAGTAAAGCAGGTTGGCTTAGGCAGTCTGGCTTACTGGGGAATTCACAGTGTAGGTAGTGAACTGTGGAACTGCAGAAAACCCCAGTCAAGAGGGAGAGAGATGTGCATCCCCACCCAAGAGAGGTGAGAGCTGCAGAGCTGGAAACCTAAAAGCAGGTGTCCTTGCTGGACCATACAGAGGGGTTACAGGTTCATTGGCCCTAAATGAGACAGACTCCACTCCACTTGGAATTTCTCTGGAGTTTACTCGCAGGGACTTGCCTTAATCAACACCCCTCACCCTCAGGTTTTAGTTCCCATAGGTGCTGTGGGAACCATCCCCCCTAGAGTAGAAAACAGTAATACATAAACCATTCATATAATGGAATTTAATATAATGGTCCCAAAGATACTGCATGGGGTTGCAATATCTGTCACACCAGATCTCCTGAGTGTCTTATCTGTTGGACCATGCCACCTCTCTAAAACATTATTCTTAAAACTTGAACGTATTAGAGTTTTGATTTTCATGATAAAGTTACATAGAGTGGAAGGGAATGCAAAACATGATCAAATTATTCATCAAAGCGGCTGAGAGAACTTTCTTCTCTCTAATGTTCTCCCCAGGGCGGCCTTCACCTCCTTGTTCCTCAGGCTGTAGATGAGGGGGTTCAGCATGGGGATCACCACCGTGTAGAACACAGAGATCACCTGGTCCTGCTCCCCTGAGGAGGTGGAACTGAGTCGTAAGTAGATAAAGACCGTCGTGCCATAGAATATAGCCACGGCTGTCAGGTGAGAGGCGCAGGTAGAGAAGGCTTTGCGCCTCCCCTCGGAAGAGCGGATCCTGAGTATGGCAGCAGTAATATACAGATAAGAGAAGAGGATGATCAGTATGGTAGTCAGTTGTATGGAACCAGCAAAGCTAGAAAGCAACATTTCATTGTTGTGAGTGTCGGTGCAGGAGAGCCGCATGAGCGGAAGGACGTCACAAAAGTAATGATCAATTACATTGGGCCCACAGAAGGACAGCTGAAAGGTGCAGCTGGTAAACATGGTTGCATTTGCAACCCCAGCCATGTAAGAGCTAGCCAAGAGCCAGACGCAGGACCTCTTGGACATGATGAGCCTATAGAGCAGTGGGTTACAGATAGCCACATAACGGTCATAGGCCATCACCGCAAGGAGTAAAGACTCAGCTGTGGCAAAGACAAAAAAAAAATACAGCTGTGCAGCACATCCAGCGTAGGAAATAGCCTTACTCTTCCTTGAGAAGCTCACCAGCACCCTGGGGGCGATGGATGAGGAGTAGCCAAGGTCAACAAGTGACAAGTTGCTGAGCAAGATATACATGGGGGTATGAAATCTGGAGTCCCTCCAGATTAGGCCAATCATCCCAAATTGCCCAGCAAGGTGAGAACATAGATCACCAGAAATATGAGGAAGAGGGCAACCTGCAGCTCTGGATGGTCAGTGAATCCTGCAAGGATGAATTCAGTCACAGTGGTGTCATTTCCCCAGGCCATTGCTACACACAGGCTTTGAAGCAGACATACACAAGGGGAATTTCTGTATAAATAAAAAATAGTGTGAGGACCTGGAATTCTGTATGACCAATGACAGTATTTTAGTCCACTTGAGACCCTTGTTTGCTGAAAGTAAGAGTACTTTTATCCATGTGTGAGTAACTCATTCTTTCTCTTTCGAAGTGGACAATCTGCAAAGAACAACTATTAGCACAAAACTATAACATAGTGCTGACTTGATTGCCAGAGGGTGAAGTTCACTGTTGGCTCAGCTGAAAAACCTTTCCCCCCCCCCCCAGCAGAAATCAAGGGAGCTTACATTAGAGCTAGGTGATTTTTGTTTTGCTTTGATTTGGTGACTGACCTGAAAAATCCTAAAATAACAGCAACATGTTCCCTCCTCCCCCCAAAAAATCATTTACAAGTCAGATTTTTACCCTCTGCTCCCTTGGAACCTGTGGAACTCCTGGCCTGAGGAGGTTGTGAAGGCTAGGACTATAACAGGGTTTAAAAGAGAACTAGATAAATTCATGGAGGTTAAGTCCATAAATGGCTATTAGCCAGGATGGGTAAGGAATGGTGTCCCTAGCCTCTGTTTGTCAGAGGATGGAGATGGATGGCAGGAGAGAGATCACTTGATCATTACCTGTTAGGTTCACTCCCTCTAGGTCACCTGGCATTGACCACTGTCAGCAGACAGAATACTGGGATGGATAGAAATTTGGTCTGACCCGGTACGGCCATTCTCATGTTCTTATGTTTGTTCTTTTAAAGTTAAATCTAACATATTTTTTTAAATAAAATGTCATTTCCAAACAAAACCTTGAAACACATTGTTTCAAAAATGTCAAAATGAAATATTTCACCTTTTTAAAAATTTTTTCCTCCCTGAAACCATTCACTGAATTTGACACAAATCTGCCAGAAGTTTTGGGTGATGCAAACCTGCATTTTTGGGTGAATAAATTATTCAGAACAATGGCAAAGGTACACAGTTTTCCTGATCACCAGGTAAGGATGACCAGATGTGGGCGAGGTTGTTAACTTGTCTTGCTAAGGTCAGAGATCAGGGGATTAGAATCTACTCGGGTATTTTAATGACAAAAGGGATTAAAGACCAACTTATTTTAAATGCTAAATTCTCCTGTGATACTTTCCAGGAGTATCAAGGGCTGAGGCGCCTCAGCACCACCTACCCTTAGCATGAGGAAGTCTTGTCCACGCTGGCTCTAGACCTAAATTCCCCAGCCTGTGGCAAGACAAGCGCAGCCTTCCAGACCTCTGCAGGCCTCGCTTTCTCTGTGCGGGTTACCCATAGGCAGACATCAACCCCCCCAAATCTTCTGCGTGTCCCTCTGGTGTACTCAGCCCCTGTTCCACTGAACACACCCAGAGCTCTCAGCCTCACTACCCCCAAAGAAATTGTACACAGCAGCTTGCAAAACACACCTTAGGATCACCACACTACTTAACACACAGCACTTAGATATATAGAAAACAAGAATAAGTTGATTATTAAAGAACAGAGATTCAAGTGATAGAAAGTAAGATAATTGGAAACAGTTACTTATAAAACAAAATCATAGCATGCTTCCTAGAGCCTAAACTTAACTAACAAGGCACAACAACGTCAAAAGACAGGCATCTGAGCTTGAATCCATAACTTTTTTAGTCACTAAAAATCATGGTTTACCCACAAGATAGCTTACCCCAGGCCTTCCCCAGCATTTTCAAGCAGTTTGGCGGAGATCCCTTCTCAAAATCAATCCTGCTAGCAGCTTGTCTTCACAGGTTGAAGGAATAATTGGGGGTTAATCTGCATCCCAGAAGTAGTTTCAAAGATAGATTCTTACCCTTACATAGGTTACCCATGTTGTTTTTCCCTGCAGCTTCCAACATTTATTGATTAGCATTTTGCTCAGGCTGCAAATGGTGTCCATACAGGAATTAATTTGCACATGACCAGTTACAGTGAGATAAGCATCTCTTCCCCTCTGACTGCCAGGAATATGTGGATTACTTTTTGGTGACCTGTGTTAACTCACAAACCTAGAGACCCTATTTTTTTGTATATATACATAAGTCTTCACATATTTTACATACATACATAAAGCTGAATGATTATGATGACCAGTGGGGCCCAGGCTTTCATTAGAGACCTTACATGACAAAATTTGGTGGATTAGTGTGCTGATATCAGACCCAAAGGTTTCCTTGTATATCTATGTGCCTTCTGCTAGTTGGTATCAAGAGATCCTTGGGTCACATTTCCCTCTTGGCCAAGTCTAGTAACTTCAGAATAAATCTTTTGGAAGATTATTTCTGTGACCCTTACACTCCCAGTATGATGTTGCTGGGGCTAACACTGTTGCTTTGCTGTGAATGATCCCTGTGGTCAATTCTGGTGCATCCTTCTGGAAATCTCATAGGAATTAATCTCTACCCAATGCCGGGCAGTTGCAGAATGAGTAAAGCTCAGAGGGTGATCTGGGATTTATACACTACCCATTGGGTTCCCACAAGGTGGCCTCTTACAAGGGGGCGAGAGAAGAAAGGACTCAGAGTTGGGAGGACAGTTAATAATGACAGCACATGAAATGAATCAAAAGTGATTTGCTGTTATCTGCAGCACCATCTCTCTCCCCAGACACAGACCAAGCCCAGGGTACAGCCTAGCAACACAACGATTCACCTGCTGTGTGCTGCTCTTTAGATTCTGGATGTAGCAGCTTCAGCTGAAGGGGTCATTTCCTACATAAGTAGCTCTGGGATCAGTTAGGAAATTTTAGGTCAAAATTATACCTTCAACCCGATTTTCCAGTGGATCATTAGATTTTACTTGCTGCTTGCAATAGGCTTTTACTTTTCTTTCCCCGCTAGTGCTACACTCAGACAAAGCAAACCTACCTGTGTGAGGATGAATAATTTATGTGATGGCTCCAAGAAAGTCCCATCTGGAGGAAGGGCAGGGGGCTGATTTATATTCTCTTACAGGCCATTGGGACTGTAAGTTTCTCCAAACTGTCGGATAGACGAAGGAGCTTCAGCTATCTTCATGTTGCTGAGGCCAGGTATCTTTGTGGAGAAGTAATTTGTATAACGCCCTGCGAGGCCGCTGTGGTGCATGTCGGTAATTGGTCCCAGCGGGTCCATTGGTCGCTGAGACCGAATGAGTCAAAGCACTTGGGATGGAATATGGAGACTTTTCAGTTCTTGGTGTTGTTCAGATTGTGCAGATTAGATGGCTCAAGAGATTGGGAATTATCTAACGGTTCAGGGCTACCTTGTGCTTTGATCACCTGCTCTGTGTAAGGGGCAAGTGCTTAACTATACCACCCCAGGAGGAGGTCAGGGATTGAATTGTGACTCAGGTGCCACAGCCGATAGCTACCCTCATCTATGATGATTCATTGGAACACAGGGGAAGAGGCAATGCTCTGCCAACTTTCCACCCACCCATGTGTCAGCTGTGCAGCCCATGCTTTCCCCACAGAGTCCCCTACGTAGGGTGAAGTCTGTGGGGTCCTGCTTCTCCTTATGTGTGAATGACCCCGTAGAGACAGGCCAGGCTCTGGCTCTCAGAATGTAGGTCTGTTTTGTTTAAGCATCCAAAGCTTTTCTGTGCAAAGCAAACATCTGGAATCTATAATACTGGGCTGGCAATGAGCAAAACGTAGTTGGCAAACACCCACTTTCTCATGAGAGTCCCAGTACCTCTACTCTTGGTCTCAGTTGGACACTGAAAACACTAAGGCCACATCTACACTGACAATTGAAAGACAAAACTTTTGTTTTTTTCAGGTACTTAACCTCCCCCCACACCTGAAAGACAAAAGTTTGCTGTGAGCAGCGCCTGTGTGAACAACAGGAGCGCTCTCCTGTCGACAATGCAGACCCCACTCGGTGGTGGTAGAAGTATTTTGTTGGCAAAAGTGCCGACCAACAGCGTTCACCCTGCCCAACTTTTAGCAACCCAGCCCTGTCACTAAAAGCTGTGTAGTGTAGACATAGCCTAAGGCATAAAAATATATGTGAGTGTTTCAAAATCTTAAACCAACTCATGTCTGAATGTACGGCATGAAGAAGAGGTGAGATCTATGGGGAGATCAATGGTTTGTTCTGGAGGAGGGGTTGGAACAAGTTAATTCATATTCATAGGGAATATATATTTCACACACACAGAGAAGAATCAAATGTCGGAATGACTTTTATTTTAGATTAAGGAAAACAACAAAACAAGAAAGAACTAATGTAAGTCCTCAGGTGAAAGAACAGTGTGTGTGCATGTCTTTGTCCTCAGTCACATGATGCATCATCTCTGCCTTACAAAATAGCCACTGGGTGACCCAAACATTCTCTCAGTCCTAGATTTCCCCCCACCAAATGTGTATTCTGTACTGCACTATCCAGCCTTGTCCTGGACAACTCCGATAACAAAGGTCTCTGTTGTCCCTGTAAGGAAACAATATGCAACAACTTGCCATCCTAAATGGAGTTACCCACACAGTTCACAACACTGGATTAATTTTGATACAAGAACAAAAAAAGTTTATTTAACTGCAAAGACATAGATTTTAAGTGATGACAAGTAATAAGGTGTTAAACTCAGAAATGGTTACAAGAAAAATAAAGATAAAAGACTTTCTCAACTTATCAAACCAGCCTTGGTGTAAAGTGGAGTTCTTACCACAAGTTCCCATAATCACCGCTGTCCAAGTTTCAGATCTCAATCTGCACCCAAAGTCCATAGCCTGTTTTTGGTGGTGGTTGTCATTGTCTTAGGCAGAAAAGAAAGAGATGGACAGGGAGAGAACTTGGGAGTATTGGTCAAGCAAGTAATTTTGCTTTTGGTCAAGCAAGTAATTTTGGTAATAATATTCTCTTCTCTGAAATTTTGACCAGAGGGAGAAATTTCCACATCTATGTGCTTAAGATTTATGTTGCTGTGTAAATCAAGAGTGAATCTCCTTTAATGCTGCTTCAATGGTTATCACTATCAGCTCTAATCACAGCAATCTGTGTTCAAATCTCAGTGAGAAGTACAGGTTTCTTACAATTATTTCATTCAGAGAGAAGGTCAAGGGTTTTTTCTATAAACGAATGTCTAATGTAGGGCCCTGGGTCCATATTTAGTCACACAAATAACTGGCCTGATTAACAAAATGCTGCGAATCCAGAAGATAATATAGATTTTTTAAGTTTCCTTGTGTCAAAACCATGTCTTTCTAAGTGTTCTGGTGAACATCCTAAAACATTGTCAATAATAAAGTAATATGCTGTTGTAAGTTATTTTCATGTTTAATCATTGCAGGACTTCACTGAAATCAGCTTTTTAATTATACTCAAGGAGTGTGTATTATTTTTAAAACACTAGGATTTGTAGTGTATTCTAAATAACCATTGTAACAACTTTCCTAGGGTTGCAGTGGATTCTCCGTCACTGGAAATTTTTCAATAATAATTTTTTTTCTAAAAAATATGCTGTAGTTAACATCAGAATTAATTGCTTAGGTTCTACGGCTCTGACTAGCTTCCTGTGATAGATGGGAGGTCAGGCTACATGAGCTCATGGTCTCTTCTACCCTTAAAATATATGAATAAGTTCCATTGTATTCCATATAGATTTTTATACGCCCTTGCTCCACTTAGGCTCTAAACACCTTGATAAGTTCATTAAACAACATAACTAACATCTGTCACGTGTGAGTTGTTCTCTCTCTTTCATCGTTTAGCCATAACTGCTGTACCAGATCAGATCACTGTTTCTTTTGTCTGGAAGTCACCACTCACAGCTGCTCGAGAGGAAGGTGAAAGGAATAACCTGTTGGCGAATTATGAAATAAGATACTCCTAGGAAAAGATTCGACCTAAACTCAGTCAGTAATTGGGTGTCTAGAACATTTTTCATAGTGGGGGTGCAGAAAACCAGCCCACTTACCCCTGTCCCCCCCCCACCACTCCCCAGAACTGGGGCTAGGAGCAGGGCCGTGTCTCCTGGAGTGAGTGACCCAGACAAGGGTGAGGGGCTGAGACTGGTGCCACTGCTGGAGACGGGCATGGGGCCGGCAGCCAGGACTCCAGGGTGGGGCAGCATCCGGAACCTGGGGCGCAAGCCTGACAGTGGAGCCCCAGGCATGGGGGTGGCTGCTGGGACCCCAGGCAGAGATCTTTTTTGACACCATACTCCCTGGCAGGGAAGTGTCTGGCCATCACGGTCCTGCTGCAAATTACTCAATACCATCTCAGAATCTATGTAACTATTTCATATGTTCTAAACCTATTGCTTATGTCTGTGTGTGCTTAAATCTAACAAATCGTAGTTTTAGATAAGAGCACATTTACTTGTATGAATCTTTCATCAGACAGAATTGCTGTGTTCCCATTGATTTATTCCTGACATTGCCTGGGGTGAAACATTTAAGTTACCACTGCTTTGGGTTCTGAAAACCCTGGGTAACAGTTGAAATGTCATGCATTTTTAATTTTAATCAATAAAACAAAATTAGTTGGAGAAAAATAACAATTTTTCCATCACGGTTCAGGGCAACTGCCCCTATATTCCCCCTCTGTGGTCAGAAAGTGCCCCGACTCTTAGAATTCTGGCTCCCCACCTGTCACTTCTCTTGGGGTATGTCTACACTACCCTCCAGATTGGCGGGTAGTGATTGATCTATCAGGGATCAATATATTGCTTATAGTGTAGACACTATAAAATCGATCCCTGATCGCTCTGCTGTCAACTTCAGAACTCCACTGCGGTGAGAGGGGGAAGCGGCAGCGGTCAACTTGCCGCTGTTCTCACGGCCAGGTAAATCGACCTAAGATACGCCGACTTCAGCTACTCGAAGTTGTGTATCTTAGGTTGACACACTCCCCCAGTGTAGACCTAACCTTGGATGTGTAGAAGTCTCTCTCCACTTTCTGACTGAAATTTTCCAGGCTGTAAAGTTCCCTGCCTATACTGTGAATTCCACAGCAATGAGATTCCATGAGCCAGCCTGCTTTACTTGTCTCCTCAGAGATAGAAAACAGTGTAATTGTCAGTTATCACACAGATCTTTCTAAGCAAGCACATTTATCCTTAAGGTAAAAGCTTTACACAGAAAACAAATTAAAATGATAAAAGAACCTCCACACCCACTGAAAAGCTTCCCATAGATCACTGTCCCCACCCTCTCAACTCCAGTAAGATCTTTGGCAGGTGACAGTCCTTCCAGCCCTTCCCTAAATACTGGGGGCCCTCCCCTTGGACAGAAGTTCTGTACATTTGCTGGATCAGGAAGGAGGCCCTGAGTCAGTTTAAACTCAGGTTATTGACCCAAAAACCCCTTTTTTTCTGATCTCTGAAGAATCTGAGACAATTTGTCTAATTACCTCCCACTGGAGCATTGTGGTCTCCTCTGCCATTCAATTTCATATATTCACTGGCCTACAATGTTACATACACTCATTACAGTGAGATCTCCCAAAAATATGGCAGGAAATTGCCATACCTGTCAGATATTCTCCTTGCCCTGTTTTTATATTTGTAACAATTAATGATCTGTGATATGTAAGAAATTAGACTGATAGTTGCCCTCTGGCCTTAAACTCTATAGATTAGTCATTTATTATTGTTTGTTTGTTTGTTTGTTTATTTGACAAACATAATAAAATACCCCAGAGAGTTTGCAATTAGGTCCATGTGATTTGGCTCCTGCACTAGTATTCAGCCTTCATTGTTACTGTTCTTATTTGTATTAAAATGAACCCCTAGGAGCCCACCAGTACCCCATTGTGCTGGGTGCTGTACATATAGACACAACAGAGAGACAGTCCTTGCCCCAGAGGTTTCCAGTTTAAGACAGGAGACAACAGACATTGCAGACAGGTGGGGCAGTACGAGAAAAGACACAATACTGGGCAATTGTCTCAATAAGACTGTGGCCTAATCGTTATCAAGTTTCTGGAGACTGTGAGACCAAACATGAGTTTTCAGGAGGGATTGGAAGGAGGAGAATGAGAAAGTGTTGTGAATATTTATAGGGCACTCCTCCCAAGTGTGAGGGGCATGGGAGGAAAGCACAAGGATTCTTGTCTGAAAATTTAACATGTTAGCGACAGAAGCTGGGCCTACTGGCCAATCTGGGATGAATGGTGGCCTTTCAATAGTGAGTGTTGGTAGGGTCAGCTGGAATAGATTGTGAAGAGTCTTGAAAGTGAAGGAAGCATAGAGAAAGGGGATCCAGTAAAGGGAGACTGAGAAAGAGATGACATAGTCAAACCAATGGGCTAGGGAAATGATCTTTGCAGTAGCAGTCTGAATGGATATGAAACATTCACATAAAGAATCTGACACATCAGAAAAGGGCAGACAAATAAACAGACAGGTTTTTAAAGTGCTTATACACAAATGCTAGAAGTCTAAATAATAAGATGAGTGAACTAGAGTGCCTCAGGTTAAAGGAGGGTATTGATATAATAGGCATCACAAAAACCTGGTGTAGTGGGGACAATCAATGGGACACAATCATTCCGGGGTACAAAATATATCGGAAGTACAGAACAGGTCGTGCAAGGGAAGGGGAAAGGCACCATATGTGAAAGAAAATGTAGAATCAAATGAAGTAAAAATCTTAAATGATTTCACATGTTCCATAGAATCTCCATGGACAGTAATTCCATGCTCTAAGAAGAATATAGCAGTAGGAATCTTTTATCGACCACCTGACTAAGACAGTAATAGTGACAATAAAACACTAAGGGAGATCAGAGAAGCTATCAAAGTACAGAACTCAGTTATAGCAGGGGATTTCAATTATCCCCATATTGACTGGGTACATGTCGCCTCAGGACGAAAGGCAGAGACAAAACTTCTCAATACTTTAAATGGCTGCTTCATGGAGCAGCTGGTATGGGAACCCACAAGGGGAGAGACAATTCGTGATCCACCAAAATGGTCTGCAGATATAAAATGGATATCTGTGGAGTTGCAGGGCTCTAATTAAAGGAACCAGTTATGGATCTATTTTCCAACATATGTCACTTTTTGCACCTTCTGAGGTGAATGACCCTTAAGCATCTGATCAGGATTTGGGGGATAGGAGGGGAGGAATGGGCCAGTTCTCTTTGAAACAAAGAAAAAGGGAGGAAAGAAAATACCGAAAAGTTGGAGCAATAACTGGACACAACACATCTTTGTGTGGTTATCCCTAGGAGATATGAAGGTTTTAATGACCCCATCCATGTTTGCCCTGAACTGCAGAACTTTGGGGCTCCCCAAGGATTCCATCCCCAAATGGCACTGAAATAACTTTATAAACAAGGCTTCCAAACAATCTGCTTTACAGTCAAGAGTAACAGATGTCTCCCTCCTGCAGGTAGGTTTAATTGCTCTGGTTCTGATGAAAATGGAATAAATATTCTCTTTTGGTTCTGGCAATTTGAATTAATTCTGATTCAGAGCCAAATCTCATGGAGATCAGATTTATTGCCTCTAGAGGTCCTGACATTTTAAGAAGGCTGTATCCTCAGCTGGTGTCAGTTGCCTAACTCCACTAAAGCCAATTTTCCATTTACATGTGCTGATGATCTGGCTCGTTAGAGTAGAGCAGTAGCTTTGTTATGGATAAGCTTGAGACTCACTTTCCATTGGCTTTAAAATCCACAGCCTTACTCAGACTTGAAAACAGTTGATCCTCGTGAAGGTCCAGGGTAGGGTTAATGGACTAAATTTGAAGTCATGTGTGCAAGGGAGAGCCCCTTGAAAAGTCACAGGATATCAGAATTGTGCAGTTCTCATCATGTTATTTTGTGAATGCCCTGGGCACACTAGGGCTCTGATTCTCCCCAGACTGTTCTCACCTTCTTAGGGTTGATCCCAGCTAATGTCTGGCACCCACTGCCCCTAAAAAATGCACATTTGGCTTCCTAAGTGCCAACCACCTTCCACATGGAGACCTGGCAGGTTCCAGTCTTAAAATCCTTCAAGGTAGGTTTTGCCCCCTGGATTAATGGCTCGTGCCAGTTTGCTGGATCAAAACAAGGGCCCCTCAGTTAATTTAAATTCAGCCCTTGTACACCATGCGTGCGCTTGTCATTTTTGTCACGACGTATGTATGGGACCAAACTCTCAGTAGGCATAACGTATGTCTAATGATGACGCTCTGTTTGTATGTAATTTTGTCACTTGTTCCTTAGAAACTCACTGCCACTCTGAGGGAAGGAGCATTTCAAAAGTTATCCAAGGTAAACTTGCATGTGCAAGGGGAAGGCTGAAAGCCAGAGGGTTTGCAGGCAGCTTGGCCCCAGAACCAGGTGGCTCAAGATGACTGGATGCCAGGGCCCACCTTGCTCTGGGATTTTTGACTCCTGGCTTTGGCAGACTTCTACACTTGCATGTTGTGTACGTATGACAAGGAGGAAGGTGGAGAGGAGAGCTGAATTGCATGTGTGTGTGTGTGCATGTGGTGGGAGGGAAAGCTTGGAGCAGCCAGGTCTTTTGGGGGATGGTCACAGCAATGGTTGTGGTGGAAGGTTGGGTTTCAGAGGAGTGGTAGAGGAAAGTGTGTGGGGTGGTGTCCGCTGTCCAAACACTAGGGCTTTGAAAACTGAGTTCAATGACTAGAGCTCGGAAGAAGAATTTGCTTTTGAACAATGTAGGGTTTTTATTTTCCTGTGATCCCTTAATGTATAAGGGAAGCACTTGAATGCGTTACCTAGGGAGGTGGCGGAATCTCCTTCCTTAGAGGTTTTTTAAGGCCAGGCTTGACAAAGCCCTGGCTGGGATGATTTAGTTGGGAATTGATCCTGCTTTGAGCAGGGGGTTGGACTAGTTGCAACCCTGATATTCTTTGATTCCGATTAATTCCCTCAAAAAACTACTATTAAGCCAGGAGAGGGGCACCTGTGTATGGATTGCTAGGAGAGAGAGTCACATAAATCCAGGTGGAAGGGAGGTGCCTATCTGTGAGGAAGGGGCAGTGCTTAGGAAATCAGTGGGTCCTATTGGCCTTAGGAGACTCCCCACCTGGCATCATGTTGACTGTGGTGGAATGCATTTTAAAGTGCCTCTCTGTCCCCATTCATTGTACAGGGAGACTGTGGAAGCTCCTTCACTGGAGGTTTTCAAAAAGAGGCTAGAGAGTCAGATGCATGATTCGGGCACAACAAATCCTGCCACTTGGCAGGGGGTAAGACTCGATGACCCTTGCAGTCCCTTCAACCGCCACGGTTCTATGATTCTGCAGGGAGGTACCTAACTCGGCTTTCTGGATTGCAGTGCTGTGCTTATGTCTGTTTAGGAACCTAAAAATTAGATGCCATGATGCTTAGAGCTGCACTGCCTGAGTCCCTTCATGGATTCCAGCCAATGAGACTTAAACACAGAGGGCCAGATGATCATCCCCACAGACATGCCGAATAGCATCTCATCCCACCATTGCTCCCATCGAAGTGAATAGCACCACCGTCCAGCTGGGGTAAGTTTGCTGCCCAATTGAGAAAAAATATCAGATCTGGTGCTCTGGGGGAAGGAACGTTTTTTTTTCTTCTTCAGAAAGGCAAGGCTATAAAACAGAGCTTGTGATAAACATGACTGTGCAACTTTAATAGCTGTCACCGTGGTAATCTGAGGAGTGGATCCCGAGCAACAGGGTCAGTTTTCTGGTGGAATCTAGTTTATTGTGACATCAGGAGCTCGGGAGTGTGAACAGGGGTCAGGCTTCTTGTGCACAAAAGCTAGAGGCTCTGCATGGAATGCTGGGAAGCCTCAGGCTGCTGAATAAAGGTCTCTTTCCTGCAACTCCCTGCTTGCCCACATCACTTATTGCTAATGAAACAACTAGCCTGGCTCCATAACAGAAAGTGCATGAGCACCCATGCCTCAGAGACGTTCACACACCAAGTAGTACTTTGCCCTGCAAAAAGTCTCATTGCCCAGGGGTCTCACTAACTGATGTTGGGGATTGTATCAGAATCTGACCCTGGAAATGACATTATGCAGGTGGGTGAGTTGTCAGCAGCAAAGATTGAACTTGTCCCTGAGGCTTCAACAGCCTGAGCCGCACTCCCTGAGCTAGAAAACCTAGCCTGAAGCCAATGGTGGACTCTGAACACTCAATGCAGATCAGACAGGAGAGGGAAACAGATCTTCATGGTGAGTGAGAGGCTTATGGATTTCTGAGATGGTTCCACTGCCTAGAGTTAATGCTTTGTTGAAAGTGACAGAGTTTGAGGTGTTTTGTATACAGCCCTTATCATAAACAGATAGCTAAGGGTTAATGCCTCTTTTATCTGTAAAGGGTTAAGAAGTTCATCTAGCCTAGCTGATGCCTGACCAGAGGAACCAATGGGGGAACAAGATGTTTCAAAAGGAAGGAGGGAAGTTTTTTCCTTTGTTTAGTCAGTTTCAGTTTCAGCCAGAGTGAAAAAGATCAAGGAACCAGCCTCTTATCAGAGTAGTAAGTTTTAGAAAGGAATAAATAGGTTTTGTTTATTTTCGTTTGTGACTTATTTTGGTGCCATTAAGGGAATTATCAAATTGGGTATTCTTGTGTGTATTAAGATTTCTGCTCATGGGAACATCTTATGTTTTCAATCTATTGTCTGTGAGATACGCTGGTATGCTGTCTTCCAGAGGGTTTATATTTTTCCTTTCTTTTACCTTTCTTTTCTTTAATTAAAAGCCTTCTTTTTAAGAACCTGATTGATTTTTCCTTGTTTTAAGATCCAAGGGGGTTGGATCTGGACTCACCAGTAACTGGTGGGGGAAAGGAGGGAGGATGGTTAAATTCCCCTTGTGTTAAGATCCAAGGGGTTGGATCTGTGTTCACAAGGGACTTGGTGAGGAAGTCTCTCAAGACTATCCAAAAAAGGGAGTTAGTTTGAGAGTGGTGGCAGCGAGACTAGATCTAAGCTGGTAATTAAGCTTAGAAGTGTCCATGCAGGTCTCCACATCTATACCCTAAAGTTCAGGGTGGGGAAGGAACCTTGACAGCCCTTGTCAGGGTTCCCTCTCCACTCTGGACTGTGGGAAACAGATGTGGGGACCCGCATGAAAGACCCCCTAAGCGTATTTCTATCAGGTTTTGTTAAAAAACTTCCCCAAGGCACAAATTCTTCCTTATCCTTGGATAGTACCACTGCCACCACCAAGTGAGTTAGACAAAGATTCAGGAAAAGGATAACTTGGAGTTCCTGTTTTCCAAAAATATCCCACCAAGCCCTTTCACCCCCTTTCCTGGGGAGGCTTGAGAATAATATACCAACCAAATAGATAAACAAGTTGAGCACAGACCAGACCCTTGTGTTTTTAGGACACTAAAAACCAGTCAGGTTCCTAAAAGCAGAACTTCATTATATAGAAAAAAAGTAAAAGAAGCAACTCTGTAAAATCAGGATGGAAGGTAATTTTACAGGGTAATAAGATTTAATACACAGAGAATTCCCCTCTAGGCAAAACTTCAAAGTTACAAAAAACAGGAATAAACTTCCCTCTTAGCATAGGGAAAATTCACAAGCTAAAATAAAAGATAAGCTAACGCATTTCCTTGCTATTGTTTCCAATTTTTGAAATCTTGGATGCTTATTTCAGGTAGGGTTTTAGGAGATGGTTTTTAGGCCCTGGTCACTCTCTGTACAAGAGAGAATAACAAAGAGACCACAAACAAAACCTCCCCCACCAATTTGAAGGGATCTTTTTCCCTTATTGGTCCTTTGGGTCAGGTGCCAACCAGGTTATTTGAGCTTCTTAACCCCTTATCGGTAAAGGAGGGATTTTATGCTACCCTTAGCTGTCGGTTTATGGCAGCCCTCGTTTGTCTCCTCTCTCAGTGTACTCCTCACTTTCTCACCTGCAATGGAAAGTGCATCTGGGATAAATGGCGGAGAGGAATTACACGGCAGTGACTGAGTTTGTCTTGTTGGGATTCACACAAAACCCGAAGCTGCAGGTCATCCTCCTTTTGATGTTTCTGCTGATCTACATTCTGATCCTAGTGGGGAACCTCACCTTGGTCACCTTAATCAGAACTGACTCCCAGCTTCACACCCCCATGTACTTTTTCATCAGCAACCTGGCCCTTTTAAATGTCAGCTACGCCACCATCATCACTTCCAGCATACTGATTACTTTAGTATCAGTGAGAAAAGTCATTTTGTTCTCTGGGTGTGCTCTGCAATTCTTCTTCCTATGCATCGCATTGTCCTGTGAATGTTACCTCTTGGGTGTCATGGCGTACGATCGCTTCATGGCCATCTGCAACCCATTGCTCTACACTGTCATCATGTCCAAGTGGTTTTGCGTGCTGCTGGTACTGGGGTCCTACCTAGTGAGCTGCGTGAATGCAGTTGTTCAAACTATATTTATATTCCACTTGTCCTTCTGCAACTCAAACATCATCAACCATTTCTTCTGTGATGTGTCCCCAATCCTGAAACTGTCCTGCTCTGACACCCGCATTACAGACATTGTTCATTTCACCTGTGCCACTGTGGTGGTAACACCTACTATCTTGATCATCCTCATCTCCTACATATACATTATTGTCACTATCCTAAGGATCAACTCTGCCAAGGGCCAACGCAAAGCCTTCTCCACCTGCACCTCCCACCTGGCAGCCATCACCATCTTCTACGGAACGGGCTCTTTCATGTATTTACGGCCCAGTTCAAAGTACCTCATGGACCACGACAAAATCATTTCTTTGTTTTATACCCTTGTGATCCCCATGTTGAACCCCCTGATCTACAGCCTGAGGAACATGGAGGTGAAAAAGGCCTTTACGAGGATGTTACACAGGAAGATTTATTCTCAGTGAATTTAAATGTTGAGAGTGGGTTTTTAACAGTAAACGAGGGGAGTGAGTTCTTTACATCATCTTGTTTTTTGTGGATAATCAACCCAGTGCATCTTGCACCAAAAAGAACTAAGGGGCAAGTTTTCCAAGGAGAGCTGCACCAAACAGCTATGATTTGGCAACTCATCAATTATCCAGCTTCTCAGAGCTGCTCAGCTCCCAGTTAGGTACCATTTTGTGCTAAGGCCACATTGCCATCCTCAAGTGAAGGGCAGGCTGGTCCTGTGGTTCAGGCACTGGCCGAGGACATAGAAAATCTGCGTCTAATTTCTTGGTCCACAGTGACTTTCCTCTGTGATGTTGGGCAAGTCACTTAGCCTCTTTGTGCCTCTGTTCTCCATCCTTACAACGGGGATGGTGGCACTGCCCCGTCTCCCAGGGGTGCTGAAAGGGGAGCAACATTAAAAAAAAAAGACAGTAAAATGCTTGGAGAGCTACTGATACAAGCAATAGGCATTATTATTAATTATTATTATTAATTTATTAAGTGTTTTAAAAGCATGAGCTGGGCCCTCTAATAATGAGGAGAGTAGCTGAAAAATCATTTATATTTCATAATAATTATGATATGTGTGTAGTTATTATTATTTTGAATATTTGAGTTATTTAAAGCAGTGAATATTTGGGTGAACTCTGGTCGTGTTTAGAAGATTTCATTACAAGATCTTACCTAGAGTTCAGGGCATGCCCCAATGAGCCACTGAGGGGCATTTCATCTCTGCCTTATACAGTACTAGTCTACTAATTTTGTACAACCTTCTACTTACTCACAACAGCCTTTTCTGTTTCATGGATGGCCACATATAATTTACATCTGTCACGGAGTGTGGGGGAATCAGGGCCCTGCACCCCCGGTTTCCTGCGATTCACCGTGACTCTCAGCCAGCCAGTAAAGCCGAAGGTTTATTTGGATGACAAGAACACAGTCCAAGACAGGTCTTGCAGGCACAGACAACAGGATCCTCCCCAATTAGGTCCATCTTGGGGTCCCAGGAGCACCACAGCCCATTGGGGAGTCAGAACCCCATCTGTGCTTCCATCCATTCCCCAGCCTTCTCCTGAAACACTCTCACTCCCCCGCCTCTCCTTCCCCCAGCCTTTGTTCAGCTTCCTGGGCAGAGGTGTCACCTGGCCTCTAACCCCTTCCTGGGTTCTCACATTACATGCTCTCTCCCATCCCCCAATACAGACCGTCCTTCCAGGCCAACACTCCCCACTCAGCATTCACAGACCACAGTAAGAACAGTCCCAGTTCGTCACAACATGTGATAGTCGTCTGGTCGTCTATGCCAAAAACTTTGTACGGGTTTGTTCATCTCAGGTTTCTAAGGATCACCTGACAAAATTACATACAAACAAAGCATCGTCATTAGACATAAGTCATGCCTACTGAGAGTTTGGTCCCATACATACGTCATGACAAAAATGACAAATGCAGGCATGGTGTTTAGACTATTACATTAACTTTATAAATGTTATCTGTATGTTGGTGATCAAAAACTCAGGAAACATGACAACATCATAGACTGTCACATTAAGAGGTGCCCAGAAAATATTCATAGCCCTTTGTATTCAATAAGTGTCATATGTATTTGTGTGTTCTGGTTTCGTTGGCTGGGTTTCCCTTGGAATCTGGGTGAATAATGCAGAAGCTTTGTCCTTTGGAATAAGTGGTAGTGATTGGTTTCACCTGTTTCCGGAGGCCTGAAAAACAAAGAAAGCCTTTTGGGTACAAAGGCTGAATTTAAATTAACTGAGGGGCCCTTATTTTGATCCAGCAAACTGGATCCAGCCCTGAGAAAACAAGTGGAATTTCATTAGCTCATCTTTATAAAAGAAGGGGTAGAACTCCCAAATGGATTGTCACTGAGAGAAACTGTTCCAGAAACCAAATGGACAAGAGGGGAGATTGTCTGAGGAGGCCTGAGGGTCAGAGTCAGGAAATTTTGTTAGGGGAATTATTAGGGCGAGAGACTGATTTGGGGAGGACACTACTGTGCTTGCACAGGCTTTGAAGAAAGAGTCTGCAGGGGGTGGGATTGTGTTTGTTAAGAAGGTTCAGTTACAGAAACTACCTCAGTTGAAGACAGTATCCCTGGATTCCTTGAGGAAAGCACAGATGAGGGTCACCCCAGAGAATGAGTTGACCTGGCAGAATGCAGCTTAGTCTGACAGGAGGAGGGTGCTATAAAATAGGCCCGATCTATCACAGTGCCCTTGCTGGAACATTGAGGGGAAACACAGATGCAGTTGCCCTAAACTGTTACAGGTAGATGCCCGTTATTTTTGGCAGGTTGTCTCTATAGGGATTTTTGCCTTAAGCATAAAACAGGGGGGAGGGATAGCTCCGCGGTTTGAGCTTTAGCCTGATGAACTATGAGTTCAATCCTTGAGTGGGTCATTTAGGGATCTGTGGCAAAAATCTGTCAGGGAGGGTACTTGGTTCTGCTGTGAAGGCAGGGAACTAGACTTAATGACCTTTTTAAGGTCCCTTCAAGCTCTATAAGATGGGTATATCTCCAGATAGGCAGGGCAATGTAGGGAATCTACTAGACCTGCCCTGAAACTCCATTCCCCAGGGCTGCAAGTGCAGAACCTCTCAGTGCTAAACTCACTCCATGGAATTGTAAAGGATGTTACACAGACCCAGAGTACTCAGATTCCAGGATATAAAAAGTATCGATCAGGGTATCACATGTATCAATAATCAGCTTCAAATGTAAACATTTCCATCTCAACCCACATGACTCCAAATGCACATGGGTGGATAATTCCCTTTGAATTGCTTCAGGAGCACCTGGCCTGGATTAGGAGCTGGGAGGGAGCAACAGGGGATTACATCCCAGGCCATGATAGAAACCCAATATAAACATCTCTAAGCACAGATCCTTCTGGTGTTTCTTTCCTCGTGCTACAGGTATGTTATATGGTGATGGCTTTATGTGGAACTAAATAAACTAATAGATGCATTTTTAACATCATGCAAAGGTATAGTGATCTACCTACCTGTCTGTCTAGCTATAGTCTCAATAATAGAGAGAAAGAAGGATATAAAAGGCTTGGTAGGAATTACATTCCATGGGAAATTCAGACATTTTGAAATTTGTTTTCATTCCAAATTGAAAAATAAAGAGAAAAAACAATCCTATAAAATGAAATTTTTTGGGGAAAAATTGTTTCAGGTCAAGCAAAATGTTCCATTTCAAAAAAATCAAACCAATTCATGTAAATGTCCATCTTTTTAATTTAAAGTTGTTATAATATAATAAAAAATAAAATACATTTGAAACTGGAAAAAAAATTGAAAAGAACACTCAAAACATCCCTGTCTTCTCAATTTTTCCCCTTCAATTTTGACAAGACAGTCTTTCCTCTTGGAAAAATGTTCTATGGGAAAATTTTCCACTAGCTCTAAAATATAAATATAATAAGAACTGTTGGAGTTATTTATCAGCTATTTTTCAGGGTGTCTTAATTCAGAAATCATTTCAGGAAAGCATCCTGCCTACTCCTACATTTTCTCATTCCAGGAAAAATAAAAACCTCCTGTTCCACAGACAAAGTAGTATGAACATAGGAAAGGGTGACTATTTAAGATGTATGGATGCACTGCAGGTGCCTAGTGGGAAGATGGTATTAGAAGTACAGTGCCTGGAAGTATAGTGCCCAAAATATCTTGGTTGATGCAGTGAATCCTTCATAACTAGAAGTTTTCCTTAGACACCCAGATTGTGATAGCACTCAGGCTGGCGTAAACCCACGGTGTTGCCACTGAAATCAACTGAGTTCCTCTGGATTTGCATGATTATATATGGAAGTTGTCTCTAGCACATTCATGGCCTTATTTCCCCTCTGAGATGGGCGAGAGAGAAGCAGATCATTTTTACCCATCGGAGTATGATTTTGTTCAGAAAGTTGGATGGTTGGTCTTGCAGTCTCTCTAGGAGTGGAACTGAGACTCGCTGAGTGCTGTCTAGCCGTTGAATGGTTTTCAGCAATAGTTCAGAGGAACCTGTTCCTGCACCCATCCTCAGCAATGATGAGAGCTGAATAAGTATGTTAGGGTACAGCTACACTGCAAAGAAAAACTCACGGCACAGAGCCTCTGAGCCTGGGTCAACTGATTTGAGCTGGTGGGGCTAAAAATAGAGGTGTAGATATTCAGGCATAGGCTGGAGCCCAGGTTCTGAGACTTTCCGCTCTTGCAAGGTTACACAGCGCAGGCTCCAGCCTGAGCCCGAACTTCCACACCACTTTTTTTAGCCCCACAGTCCGAGCCCTGTGAGCCTGAGTCCATTGATTCCAGCTCTTTTATCGCAGATTAGAGACTCTGAGTTACCCATTCCTTGCTAGCTAACTTTCCTAGTGTTGTAGCTGGGATTTCCAGGAAAGATTGGATGATGTTTATGATCATATTAATATCTAGCTCTTACATAGCACTTTTCATCTCTAAATTTCAAAGTTCATTTCTTCTATACCTCCATGCCCCTACCACAACATATGCATAAAAACACTTAGAACTTGTATACGAGTTCCCACATAGCTCTCAAAGTGCTTTACAAATGAGTGGTGTTGAGAAAGTGAATAAGGAAAAGTTATTTACTTGTTCCATAATCTAAGAACTAGGGCCACCAAATGAAATTAATAGGCAGCAGGTTTAAAACAAACAAAAGGAAGTTCTTCTTCACACAGCGCACAGTCAATGTGTGGAACTCCTTGCCTGAGGAGGTTGTGAGGGCTAGGACTATAACAGGGTTTAAAAGAGAACTGGATAAATTCATGGAGGTTAAGTCCATTAATGGCTATTAGCCTGGATGGGTAAGGAATGGTGTCCCTAGCCTCTGTTTGTCAGAGGGTGGAGAAGGGTGGCAGGAGAGAGATCATTTGATCATACCTGTTAGGTTCACTCCCTCTGGGGCACCTGGCATTGGCCACTGTCGGTAGACAGGATACTGGGCTGGATGGACTTTTGGTCTGACCCAGTATAGTCATTCTTATGTTCATAAAGGCATGTGAGCATAATTTTCCCCATTTTACAGATGAGGCACAGAAAGGTGAAGTGTCTTGCCCATGGTCATGAAGAAAGCCAGTGGCAGAGCTGGGAATAGAAACCAGGTCCACTAACTCCCAGTTCTATGTTCTGTCCGGTTGCTAATAGATATGTGCCCACATCAATTTTTTTCCGCAGAGATTCATAGAGTCTAAGATCAGAAGGGACAATTGTGATCATCTAGACTGATCTCCTGTATAATACAGACCAGAGAACTTCCCAAAATAATTCCTGGACCATATCCTTTGGAATTAATAACACTCCTTAGGAGTGGCATACATTACCCTTCTTTGTCACTTGCAACAGACAATAAAAGGACTAAATAAAACCCTCCTCTTCTCTGATGACTACAAAAACATTGACCGTAGCTAGGCAGATGCTGTGCCACAGCCCCTGCCTATCATCTCATTGCTTCCTTGTACTCTTCCATCTCTCAGTTTGCACCCACCTGTGGTCTATTGTCTTGTAATTAAATTGTAATCTTTTATGGGCAGGAACTGTTTTGTTGTTCTGTTTTTGTACAGCATCTTGCACAATGGATTCTGGTTTATGATTAAGGTTCCTGGATACTACCTAAATAACTGTAATAATATTAAATAGTCCATGAAGTCTTGGTTCCTTTTGGAAGATAGGTCCATCAATGGCTATTGGCCAGGATGGGCAGGGATGGTGTCGCTAGTCTCTGTTTGCCAGAAGCTGGGAATGAGCGACAGGGGATGGATCACTTGATGATTCCCTGTTCTGTTCATTTCCTCTGGGGTACCTGGCATTAGTCGCTGTCGGCAGACAGGATACTGGGCTAGATGGACCTTTGGTCTGACCCAGTATGGCCGTTCTCATGTTCTCTGGCAGTGATCCTTCTGAAACAAAGTGGAGTTAAGTTGAGGAAATAGGTTGGAATAAACTTACATTGTCATTGTCTATACTGTATCATCTCCCCAGAAACAGAACATATCACAGCCAAAGCTCCTGTTACTATCATAACTTTATCAATCAATCAGTCAATCTACCCAGCTCCTTAAGTGGGCTCCCCCTACTGCAATATCTGAGCAAGGAATACATGACAGTAAAATAAATGATAAAATACCATTAAAAAAATCAGCAGTTTTGGGCTTGTTTTAATTCCTTCACACCAATCATTCGATCATGTCTGAGGCTGTGTTAGAGCTAATGGAAGCAACTCTGATGGTGTTGTATAACTCCTAAGATCTTTTGCCTCCTTTTCCCCTTTGAGTTTAGATGCTTTTGATAATGCCCAGAGGAAACGAGAGCGCCGTGTCTCAATTTCTGCTGCTGGGATTCTCCAGCCTGGAAGAGTGGCAGGTTCTGCTTTTCCTGGTGTTCTCCCCGATGTACGTGATAATCCTGACCTCCAACATCGCCATCCTGGCAGCCATCAGTGTTGATCGGAGCCTCCATACCCCCATGTACTTCTTACTCTTCGCTTTGTCCTTCTCGGAAACCTGCACCACTTTCGCTGTCGTCCCCAAGCTGCTGGTGAATTTGCTGTTGGGAAACCAAACAATTTCTTTCCTGGGATGCGCGATTCAAATGTTCTGCTTCTTCGGTTTTGGGGCCACAAATTGTTTTCTGCTGTCAGCCATGGCTTACGATCGCTATGTGGCCATATGTAAGCCACTGCAATACCCAGTTGTGATAACCAGGAGGGTTTGCGTTGAGCTGGTCGCTGTTTCATGTGCAACTGGCTTTCTTATAGCGCTAGGCATCAGTTCCCTTGTATTCAGCTTGCCCTTCTGCGGGCCCAATGCCATCAAACATTTCTTCTGTGACATCTCGCCCGTTCTGAGGCTGGCGTGCAGTGACCATCATATCGCTGGGATGGCCATTGTTTTTCTGTGTGCCTTTGTTTTGCTAGGCCCCTTCACGGGAATCATCCTCTCTTACATCTATATCCTCGCCGCCATCCTGAAGATCCACTCTGCACCAGGCAGGCGCAAGACTTTCTCCACTTGCGCCTCCCATCTCATCGTTGTGATCACACACTTCGGCTGTGCTTTTTTTGTCTATTTAATACCCAAATCAACCTCTTTCCTAGATGAGGACACTTTCATTGCCTTGTCTTATACGTTCTTTAGCCCCATATTGAACCCTGTGGTTTATAGTCTGAGAAACCAGGAAGTTAAATCAGCCCTAAAGAAATTAACTGCCCACACATTTCTTTCTCCAAAAATGTGAAAAGTTGCAAATTTGGGCAATTCCAATATATCAATGAACTCTGCATGATTCATAGACTCATAGATTCCAGGACTGGAAGGGACCTCGAGAGGTCATCGAGTCCAGTCCCCTGCCCTCATGGCAGGACCAAATACTGTCTAGACCATCCCTAATAGACATTTATCTAACCTACTCTTAAATATCTCCAGAGATGGAGATTCCACAACTTCCCTAGGCAATCTATTCCAGTGTTTAACTACCCTGACAGTTAGGAACTTTTTCCTAATGTCCAACCTAAATCTCCCTTGCTGCAGTTTAAGCCCATTGCTTCTTGTTCTAATAGTGATGTCACTATTGTCCATGGTATGGTCTTCAAGGCAGTGACCTTGTCTTTCTCTTTGTCTGGACATTAAGAGCCCCTGTGGCTCAGTATAAATAATGGACAATAAAATAATATTGTTACTCCTTATTCTGAAACCTCTGTTGCCCCTCTGCCAATGTCTGGGGCCTTGCAGGTCAGCTTCCCAGTAGCAGTTAAATCTACAATGCAGAATCTGGCTGTATTCTGAGGGTAACTTGCTCTATTCACACATGTATACCAGTCCTGAAATGAGATGGTCAAACAACAAGCAGCGCAATCTCTTATTCCAGGAATCTCATCCCAACACCGATGCCCAGGGAGCAACTCTGCCTCAAGAATTGTCTTGAATCAGAGGCCAAGGCAGACAGCAAACTCTCCTGCCACTCACACAACTCCCATTCCCTCCAAAGCTGCCTCTACAACCAAAGACTTACTTTACCCAACTATGATAACAACACCACATGTTCCTCCCAGAGTCAAAGCTTGCTTGCACATTAAGAGGATGTTTATAGAGGCACTGGAGGTGTAATTTTCAGTTAGGGTAGACATACCCCTTCTAGCTCTGATCAAGCTAGCATGCTAAAAACAGAAGCGTAGCCATAGTGGTACGAATGGCGGGACGGGTTAGCTACCCCAAGTATGATCTCATTTGAAACCCTCGGCATGTAATCAGGGATAAGCCCTCGTGCTGTTGGGCTACACGATGAGAGCTAGAAGGGGTATGTCTACCTGAGATGGATGTTACACCTACCAGCTTTAGCGCAGACATACCCTAAGAAAAAGAACTGAGACCATGGTGGTGCCTGCATGACATTATTTTTTCTCTTATTTTTTTATTATCTCTGTATACGTATAAGTGCAAAGTGTTATTACGACCAGTCGGTGGCAGTGGAGGAGTTCCTGACTTCTAGTCTTTGTCCGTGCTTCACGTTGGTTAAATCAGTACCTCTCCCCCGCCCCCAAATACACAGATGTTTGCTGAAATGGAAGTATCGGTATTTGGAATGTCAGGGAAGGCGGCTGAACGACTGCCACAGTTTGAGCTTTAAGTAGAGCTGGTGGATTTTTTCCCACAGGAAAAAAGGGATAAACTTTTTTTGTGAATAAAGTTCCCCGTTTGACCAGTTCCAGTTTTTGTTAATAGACACCCCCACCTGCCCTTCTCCCATCTCCCCGAGATAACTGCCGATATCCCAGCACAACCATTTCTTCCCATGTAAATATTGTAAAGGAAAAGAACCTCTTAAAGCTCTCCGCTGCCAGTGCTTGCCCAGTGCATCTCTTTACTTGTGTGAGATGAGGACCAGGGGGTATTTGCTCATGCCACTAAACTTATTAAAATGAAAAATAACTTCAATTTTTTTTTTCAAAGTGATAAGAGTAAAATTAAAGGCAAATTACAGTCCTAGGCAGATCATGGCATGTTCCCTCCCCCTTCCCCGTAACCTCACCCTCCACTTTGGAATGGTGATGACAGAGGTGCCATCCCCTTCCAGAGAGGCAAGGCTAATGCATTTTCTCACCCAGGAGTAGCATCATGTTTGTATGTCGCTCCCTTGGGTAGCATCAGGAGTTTCCTTTGCCCCTAGAGATGAACGGAGTGTGGCAGGACACCCCCCAGTACTTACCCCAGAAGCTAGGGTGTATCTGTTTTTGAAGAGAGCAAGCCAACTGAATCCCTTCATTCCTGCCAGACAGAGCTCCCTGCTGGGTTGGGTTGACATAGCTCCCAAAGACGTATGTCCTACAGTTACCTGCCCCATGCATCTGAATGGGATGTTAACAGAATAGACCCATGGTCACACTCTACACGGTATTGTTATAATACTTGTAAAAGGTTTGCCTTGTGAGGTATTATTTAAAAACACATAGCTTGCTGGTCAATATCATGGCAAAATGCACATGGCATCATTACGTGTAAATTTATGAATATAAGATGAAATCATGACTCAAGCATGTTTCCCAGATAAGTCCAGGGAGTAGCTAAACCACTTCCTCAGAGACAAAGGGCAAGCTGACACCTCAGGCATCAAGTCTGAGTCAAGAAGTCTGAGGCACCATTACCATCTAAGTGGCCATTCTTTGACGAGGAAGTGGGCAGGGACAGAAATCTACATTTGAGCAAAGAAACTGTATGGAGTTTCCTTTCTTCACCAGACTGCCTGTCATCTTTCTCCCATCTGGAAATGCTTCTCAATGGGGGCAGGACTATAAAAAGAAGAAGACACCCCAAGACTCCCATCATCTCTCTCCCTGTCTAGCTCTGGCATCACACCTATGAAGATAAAAGAAAACAGCCACTGCACTCATGGGGAGGGATCCAGACTGAAGAGTTTGGTCAGTAATATGCTGGAGTCTGTAGTGAGAAACTTTGTTTGAATCTAACATAGTTTATTAAGTTAGGCACTAGTAAATATTTTATCTTTATTTTTCTTATAACAGTTTGTGACTTTTAAGCCTCATTACTTGTACTCACTTAACATCTATCTCATTGTAATTAATAAACTTTTTTTTACTGTTTTACCTAGTCCAGAGTGTTTAAATTGAAGTGTCTGGCTACTCTATTTAAAATAATGAGATGGCATATACTTGTTGGCTAAGACAGATGCTCATGAGAAAGAGGCAAAAGGAAAGGGACAGGAAAGAGGATATATAAGGTGGGGAAGGAATATGTCACATGAGGGAGGTTGTGACAGCAGGAACACAAGTCTCCTATCCCAAGTATTCAGGATTTAGCTGAAGCAGGGCCAGATGGTGATATCATCTGATTCCTTTTCTCTGGCTTCGTTTGGTGAGGATGTTTTTCAGGATCAGGACGATGAAGGACCAATTGTGTCATGTTGGATGCCAGAGGATGATGGAGGTGGAAGCCATAATGGTCAAGCTCAGGCCTTCCAACCCACTTGTCCCCGTGCTACCATGTAGTGACCTCACCCCCAGATAAACAACATCTTTTGAAGCATGGATACTACATCCCACGGATCATTAACCTATCAAAGCACGTTTGGGTGGATTCAACTATAAACATTTCCTCCCATTTGTGGAATCTTTCAGCTCATTGCCCTGCCAACCCATGACTTTACAAGATGCCTTACAGACACTTTAGTGCTGTTCCTTTAACCCAACTATCCAGTTCATAGCAGTCTATCTGTCCCCATCTTTCAATGACTTTTATACACAATTCTATGTAATAAGCTGAGTGGGATTCATGTTACCTGGGGCATCTTAGATTTCATACATCTGCCCAACCCCAGCATGTAGCACAATGTGGGGGCTGGCTCCATGACTGGGGCACCAAGCAGTACAGCTAATTGAGACTGTGACCTGGTTGTGCCAAGCACTGTATCAGCAGAGAGAGGGAAATAGATTTCTGGAAGGTCCTACAGCAGGACAAAATTAGGAATAAAATCCAGGTCTCCTGGCTCCCAGCCCAGTACCTAATGCATTAGACCACATTACTTCTTTGTATTAATTTAAGTGTTATTTTAGCAGCTCTGCAGCTGGGCAAACACTATTAATTGAATTACTTATATGAGGAATGACATCAAAATTTGATGAATAAATTATCCATACAATGTTTTCAAAGTTCTCGTTCAACTTTGCAGAACACTTTGCTTTTGAAGGTACATTTCCTTCGTGAACGTCACATGACCTATCAAAGCAGTACATTGAAGAGTCTCATAGATTGCTAAAAGATGTTTTTGGAAAGGAGAAGAGATGACAAAGGGTGGGGTTATCAATAGCATTCTAAACTGACCTCACTCTGCTCCCATTGAATTGACTTTAGTGGGAGCAGAGTGAGGCCCAAGGATGAGTGTGTTTGCCTCATGAATCCTGTATCGAAAAGTCTTGCTAGCACATCTAAGTTGCACATACTGACCAGATTTGAAACAGGTATCTTGTGTGACATACACCAAAGGCAGATCCCAGGAGGCTGCATCAGGTATATTTAGCAAGAGGATTAACATGAGGAACCATATTTGTTAGGTAGAAGGATACAACGTTTGTTACCTAGAAGAATACAGTATGCTGCTTTTTGCATCTACAATAAGGCTGTTACGGGTGAGGGATCCTTCAGCTTCCTGGCTGAGGAAAATGGGCCAATTTTCTTTGAACCTAAGAACAGGGAATGAAGTGAGCTCATGAAGTGAGCCCAAGTTTTGAAGACAACACGTCCATGTGCAGTTATCCCCAGAGGACTTGAAAGACATTTTAATGATCCCATCTGTGCTTAGCCTGATATGCAGAACTCTGTGGGCCACCCAGGGATTACATCTGCAAATGCCACTTCAACTAATATATAAACAAACCCAGCAGTCTCCAAATACAATTCTTTTGGTGGGGTCAACAATGACAGACATCTGCCTGCTGCAGGTGGGTTTCATCACTCTGGTTCTAGTGGAGGTGGTGTAAATATTCTCTTTTGATTTTTTTTTTTGCAAGTGGAAATAGTTCTGATTTGGAGGCAATTCACCTGGAGAAGGGACTGTCTGAAGCATCCATCTATTATTGTTTTCCTTTTGCACAGTAACATGATAAGGAAAGTCACGCTGATGTCTCAGGTAATCTGGGACACACAAGTGACTGCTTAGGTAAGAGTCGTGTATGAAAAAAAGTGCAGTGGAGGTAGATTTTACAAAAAGGCCACATTCTCAATGGCTGTAATGTCTCTGAAATCAATACTCATTTGCTCTAGTTGAGGGCCTGGCTTGTGAGAGGGGTGTGGTAGCTGTGGTATAATTAACGATGGGACTTGTCTTCTGTTTAAGAGCTGGTTTCTGTAAGTGCTTTACAATCAGCGTGCTTGCTTGGGAATAGATTGCCTAGGGAAGTTGTGGAATCTCCATCTCTGCAGATATTTAAGAGTAGGTTAGATAAATATCTATTAGGGATGGTCTAGACAGTATTTGGTCCTGCCATGAGGGCAGGGGACTGGACTCGATGACCTCTCGAGGTCCCTTCCAGTCGTAGAGTCTATGAGTCTATGAGTCTTGAAAATTGCGATGCCTCCTGGAAGCCAAGAGTAAGATACAAACGGATAGTCCCTTGTGCTTGGAATTCTTGAGGTACAGCCCCACGGTTCTGAGTTCTTGCTAACCCTAGCCAGACTGCGCTGAGTGTGGACTGAAGGGGACTTGGGCTCAAACCTGACCCCAAACCTGGGCTTGGCAGGCATTGTGGGCATACTCAGGCTGGCTCAAGATGACAGTCTGTGCTCATCGAGTCTTAGCATCACTCTTCAGCTGTGAGCTTCAGTCCTGGCCTTGGCAACTTCCTTAGCCTGCGTGTGGACGTTAATTACATTCTGCAGAGGTTTCTTTTGGAACTTTTGCCCTGAGGCCGGGCTGGCTCCAGACACCAGCTCAGCAAGCAGGTGCTTGGGGTGGCCAAAGGAAAGGGGCGACACATCCAGCTCTTCGGAGGCAATTCGGCAGCAGATCCCTTGGTCCCTCTTGGAGGGAAGGACCTGCCACCAAATAAGAAAGGGACATGGTGGAGCTGCCTCTAAATTGCTGACAATTGCAATCATGGCTTTTTTTTTTCCCCGCTGCTTGTGGTGGCAAAACCCTGGAGCTGGCCCTGCCCTGAGAGCAAAGTTTCTGGTTTAGGAGCTGATTTTTCCAGATGCTTCAAAATGTGTACGCATCAGGGGATTGCCTTTGAAAGTGACATAGTAGAACTGACCCAGGGATGGGATCTGAGATATAAAATTTGGATCATTTTGTTCTGAGGATCCAGCCATGCAGCTCTTCCTAAAATCAGCTGCTTATAATTTTCAGGGTATAAAAATTGACATATATGTAAATTGATTTCCACAGTGATATGCTGCTGGGCAGTTTGGAGTAGAGCTGGTCGTGCTATTTTGGGGTAATTTGGTTAAGAGATTCCTGAGAAGCCAGGGCAGGGGTTCTCAACCTTTTTATTTCTGAGTCATCACGCCCCCCAACATGCTATAAAAACTCCGGAGCCCAGCTGTGCCACAACAACTTTATTTCTGCTTAGAAAAGCCAGGGCCAGCATTAGGGGATAAAATTGCCTGAAGCCCTATACCACAGGGGGTCCCGCAAAGCTAAATTGCTCAGGCTTTGGCTTCAGCCTTGGGTACGGGGGTTGGGGCATGGGCTGCCATCCTGTATGGTGGGGCTTTGGCTTTCTGCCCTGGGCCCTAGCGAGTCTAATGCCAGCCATGCCTGGAGTAAACCCTGAAACCTGCCCCAGACACCTTGTTGAGAACTACAGAGGTGGGGAACAAAACTAGGGCTCTGACTGCTAGAAACCATATACCATTGAACTGTCCTGGGACCAGTTCCTTTGTGAGTGACACACACTAAGCAGTGTGCTCCCTTGGTGACTTAAGGGCACAGATGCAGTCCCTAGAACCAAAGGACTGTGTGTCCCAACCCTTTACTCCGGTATTTTGTGTGCTGTCCACCTTGGTGCTCTCAAGGTGCCTTTCTGCTCGGTGTTTGGGACCACAAGGATGCAACTTTGGAAGCATGAGCGGGAACGGTCACTTTAGAGGATGTCTAGCCCTCCACAGACATCCCCCCCCAGTGCCATAGAGCTATCTGCCAAAGTGTAGGTGGGGGACAGTTTGGTGAGCAGTTCCGGGTCAGAGGTATGATGCCTGGATGGTGATGGAGAGCCTTGATGATATGGGAGGGAATCGTTGCCACACAGAAAATGACACAGGAGAGGCGAGTGTAAGATTCCCAGCCAGGGTAAATCACCTCTCTGTTGGGATAGGCTCACTGAACGCCTGCCTGGCAGCACTCAATATGATGAACAGGATCTGTGCCAGCCACAGGGAACAAATTCACTCAACGCACAGCACCAGCACACGGGACGGGGTGGGGAGCTGAGAACTGTGCCTGGTACAGTACATAGCTCTGGGATTGTAGCCGGGAGCTGAGCATGTATCAATGAGAGCAGACTAAGGAACTGTGAATGGGCATGCTCGATGAGTGGCACATGCACACAGTGCTGGGATACGGACTGGATATGTGATCTGCATGGCACAAGTTCAACAAGGGCTGAGTTGCAATGCCACAGGCACATTCGGGGCACTTTCAGTGTGCGGCATAGTGCACAGACCAGGTGCGGTCAGTGCATGGCACAGAACACAGCTCTGGGATCAGAATTGGGAGCAGGAAAGATGCATGTTTGGTGCATGCACCTGGCACACACTGAGAAACCAGCATAGGGATCTGGGAATAAGTATGTTTGGTGCCTTGTGCAGGCAGAGAACTCTTCCACTGGGATGGGGAGCTGCAAATGGGCTCTGGAGTAGGAAATGTATATGTCCATGTGTCATATCCTTTGTTGTGCAAAGATTCCCATTGGTCAATGGTAGAGCTCATTGATGTGGATTATAGTCTCAGATTCTGGGTTTTCTATAACCTGTCTTGGAGGCTTATGACAATACTTACCTATCCTTAGAGTTAGAGAGTTTTCCCCTCAAAACTAAACTAACTTGGAACGGTGGTGGAAGCATGAAGGGGCATGCAAATGTTCAGCATATCTGGACATAAATACCTTTCAACACTGGCTACAACAGTGCCATGCAAATACCTGTTCTCACTTTCAGGTGACATTGTAAATAAGAAGCAGGCAGCATTATCGCCTGTAAATATAAACAAACTTGTTTGTCTTAATGATTGGCTGAACAAGAAGTAGGATTGAGTGGACTTGTAGGCTCTGAAGTTTTACACTGTTTTGTTTTTGAGTGAAGCCATGTAAAAACAATTTCACATTTGTAAGTTGCACTTTGACAATGAAGAAGAGATTGCTGTACAGTACTTGTATGAGGTGAATTGAAAAATATGGCCTTATCTTTTAAAGTGCAAATATTTGTAATAAAATAATAACATGAAGTGAGTACTATACACTTTGTCTTCTGTATTGTAACCAAAATCAATATATTGTTGAAAACATCAAAAAATATTTAAGTAAATGGTGTTCTGTTGTTGTTAAGTCTGCAATTAATTGCAATAATTTTTTTATCTCATGATTATTTTTTAATTGTTTGACAGACGTACTAGTTTGCTTATGAAAATGTTACGTGCAACTGTGTCAAAAGCCTTACTAAAATCAATATCATATCTATTGCTTCACCTCATCTTCTAGGCTGGTTACACTGTCAAAGAAGGACATTAACTTGAGTTGGAATGATTTCTTCTTGACAAATCTGTGTTGGTTGTTACTTATTGTTGGCAATGGGGATTGAACTATGGCTCTGACTTTAACACTATGAGCTTCTACTGCCAGAACTAAAAGACCCACCTGTATAGCCTGAAACCAGTAGCAGACTCTTAAATCTCGATATGGTCTAGTTACTACAGTGACCAAGAGAACCATAAGGTATATTTAATAGTTATAATCTCTTCAGACTTATGCACTGACTACAGGCCTTATTTGTCTCCTCTTTCAGTGTACACCTCACTTTTCTCACCTGCCAAGGACAGTGCATCTGGGATAAATGGGAGAGAAAAATCACACTCTGGTGACTGAATTCATCTTGTTGGGATTCACGGACAACTTGAAGCTGCAGGTCACCCTCTTTGTAGTGTTTCTGTTGATCTACTTGCTGATTCTAATGGGGAACCTCACCTTGGTCACCTTAATCAGGATTGAGTCCCGACTTCACACCCCTATGTACTTTTTCATCAGCAACTTGGCCCTCTTAGATGTCAGCTACTCCACCATCATAATTCCCAGCACACTGATGACCTTTGCAGCAAGGAGCAAGGTCATTTCATTCACTGGATGCACTGTGCAGTTTTTCTTCTTCTGCATCGCTGTCTCTTGCGAATGTTGGCTGTTGAGTGTGATGGCGTATGATCGCTTCATGGCTATCTGCAGCCCATTGCTCTACACTGTCATCATGTCCAAACGGTTCTGCGTGCTGTTGGTGCTGGGGTCATACTTCATGAGCTGTCTGAATTCAATGGTGCAAACTGTATTTATATTCCGTTTGTCCTTCTGTGATGCTTATATCAATCATTTCTTCTGCGATGTGCCCGCTCTTCTGAAGCTGTCCTGCTCTGACACCCGCATCACAGACATTGTTCATTTCACCTGTGCGACAATAGTGGTATCAACTACCATCCTGATTATCCTCATCTCCTATATATACATCGTGGTCACTATCCTAAGGATCAGTTCTGCTAAGGACCAACGCAAAGCCTTCTCCACCTGCGCCTCCCACCTGACAGCTGTCACCATCTTCTACGGAACGGGCTCTTTCATGTATTTACGGCCTAGTTCAAAGTCTTCCATGGATCAGGACAAAATCATCTCAGTGTTTTATACCCTGGTGATCCCCATGCTGAACCCCATGATCTACAGCCTGAGGAATAAAGAAGTCAAAGAGGCCTTTAGGAGGATAAGAGAGAGGAAGGTTAATTCTCTGTAAATGCAAATACTGGGTATGGCTTTAATTCAATAGAGGGAAGAAAAGGCAGGCAGTGATTTCTCTGTATTGTTAGCTTGGTTTCTGTGAATAACCCAATGTGCGCACCTTCCATGAAAAGGAACAAAGGAAGATAGATTTTCCCAGGGTTGCTGACTGGAGGTGGAGGGGGCAGGCAAGGGTGCAGACCACGGGCCCTGGTGACTTAAAAGGGCCCAGGGCTCCCAAGACCACTGCTGCTGCCAGGGTATTACCGGCAGGAAGCTCCCTGCCACTTTTAAGTCACAGTAGCTGTGCAGTGCGGTGTGTCAGCAGTGGGGGGAAGCCCTGGGCTGCCCAGGGCTCCCTGCCACTTTAAATCACAGTGATTTAATCACTGGTCGGGCCAGCAGCAAAGTGGGGCACCCAGAGCTGCCAATGGGTGTGGTGTGGGTGCAAAAGGGGCAGCGGTAATCACTGCTGGAGCCCCAGGAGGCAAGGGCCAGGCAGCGCTCAAGGCATCTTGGGCAGGGGGTGCTAGCTCCCCAGCCCCGGCCTTTCTGCCTAAAGTCCTGCCCCTTCTGGGGGCCTGGAGCCTCCCTCACACACAGTTTCCCCAGGGGCACAGCAATTCTGTCAGCAGCCCTGGATTTTCCGAAGAGCTCGACACCCAACAACCACCAGAAGGGCACCTCAGGGAGTAAGCAGATGGTCACAGAAGATCAGCTCCCAGTCAGGCACCAGTTTGTGCTAAGGGCACATTGCCACCCCCAGGTGCTCAAAACCCGTGAGTCAAATCCTAAAATTGAGAGTGGTTGAAAAAAGCATTCTTTTTTTTTATTTTTATTTTTTTTTAAATCTCTCTACATCTTGAACCTTTGAGTCCTTTTAACCACTTAATATTTGGATGAACTCCTGTTGTGTGTACCGACTTTTCCTTCCAGGATGTTAGTTAGAGACAAGGACTTGTCCCAATAAGCCAAGCTGAAGCATTTTAAACCCACTTTTATAATGCCAGGCCATTCTGTGCCACCTTCTACCTACTTGGCAATAACCCTTTTTGTATCATGGACGTCCACATGTCATTTATACTTGATGGTTGCTTGGTTCCCTAAAAGATTGACAGTGGTTTGTTTCACTAAAGTTTCTAAGGGAAACCTTCCAGTTAAGCCTCATAATGGGAAGTAAATTACTTCCACAGAGTTATACAGCTGAGAATTTGGCCTAGTCTACACATCTAGAGCTGAAATTTGTTTAAGTGGTTGATTTCTTCTTAGAGGAGGCAGACTGCTTTGTAGACAGCTGTCAGTTCTTCCTGGATTATTGGGTACTCACTCCACTTTGGCTGGACTGGGCATGAGGTTAGTCAAGGTTTTATTAAATAGCACTTCCTTATCATTTCTTCTGTGATGTGCCCCCCAGCCTGAAGCTGACCTGCTCTGGCACTCGCATTGCAGACATTGTTCATTTTTCCTGTGCCGCTATGGTTGTAACATCTCCTCTCCTGATCATTCTCATCTCTTACATGTACATTGTGATCACTCTTCTAAAGCTCAAGCCCATGAAGGGCAGGAGCAAAGCCTTCTCTACCTGCACCTCCCATCTGATGGCCATCACCATCCTCTATGGAACAGGCTCTTTTATATATTCACGGCCCAGCTGAAAGTACTTCATGGAAAAGGACAGGATCACCTCTGTGTTTTATAGCCTTGTGATCCACATGCTTAACTCCTGGATCTACAGCCTGAGGAACCAAGAGGTGAAAAAAATGGAGTCCTGTGGCATCTTAAAGACTAACAAATTTATTTGGGCATAAGCTGATGAAGTGGGTTCCAGCTCACAAAAGCCTATGCCCAAAGAAATGTGTTAGTCTTTAAGGAGCCCCAGTACTTCGGTTGTGTTTGCTGAAGCAGACTAACAAAGCTACCCCTCTGAACAGAGGTGAAAGAGGTCTTTGGAGGGTGATAGAAAAGAAAGTTTTTCCTCTGTGTAAATGTTAGACATGGTGTTTAATCAATAAATGGGAGCGAGAAGGAGAAGTGAGTTTTCTGTGTCGTTATTTTTATATGAATAACCAAATACGTTACTCTCATTAAAAAAAAACAAAAACTAATGCCCAGATTTTTCCAAAAAGCTCTGTATCCAATAGCTAACTTTTCAGCACCCAAACAAGTGAGTAGATTTTCCAGAGGTCTCCGCTCCCACTTAGGGACCTAAATTATTCATTTGGGACATGCACTATTTATCTCAGTGTTGGGTGCTGACCACTGCTATGACTCGGGCTTCCTAACTGCGGTGTCTAACTGAAAGCCCAGCAGCTCTGAACATCTGCCTCCAATTGTAGGTGCTGCTGGACATGTTGTACTGTCTGTTCTGAAATGTACAGTCAAAGCTTTCTCCTCTTTTGAGATGTATTGCCAGTTTGGAAAGATTTCCCATTTTACCAGACTAGAGCTCTTACAAATAAAAGTCTCAGTTCTGGAAAGCCCTTAGGTATGTGCTCGCACCCATCTCTATCTAATGAATCCATTAAGCATATGCTTGACATTGATCACATGATTAAATCCCATTGAAATCTGGGGGATTTAATCACACTCTTAAATGATTTCCAGAATAGAAATATTTGCCTAAAACGGGAGCAGAATCTTTGAAAGAAAAAAAAAACAACAAAAAACAAAACAAAAACCCCACAACCAACCGTTTGAAGGATTTGATCCTAAGACTTAAAGAAAGAGTCACAACAACAGTGGACTTAGATCAGGCCTGATCAGTAATTACCCTAGCAGAATCCATGTCACATGGCAAATGACCATTTCCAAGAGACGTGTTGACTGGATGAAGGCCAGGCCCCATTGTGTCCAGCCAGGTCAGAGGCATAATAGACAAACCAGGTAGTTACCAGGTAGAATGCAATGGATTGGGATTAAGATTTTTTTTTTTCTTCAGAGATGTCTAAAAACTTGGGATTGAAGTGGCAAAAATGGCTGAAGATCAGCGTTGAGGGGCACTAGCAGACTCAAGTGTTCAGAAAGGGCTGCAATAGCACAGAGTGATGGGTTGACTGGATGAAGGCCAGGCCCCATTGTGTGTCCAGCCAAGTCAGAGGCACGATACACAAACCCATCTCGCAAAGTTCTTCCATCACTAAATGCGGCAGGAATAGATATCAAAGAAAAAACGGGGGACTTTGTGAATGTTTGTGCAGCTGGCTCTTATAACACAAAAATATGGAAATAGGAAACCTGTCTAACAGACAGAATTATGAACCATCAGTACAAATTGCCTTTTGCTAACTTATAGAAAATGGGTGCATTCAACTCACGCAGACAAAATATATTAATGAAAGCATGGAATTTGTTGTTGCAGGTATAAGTGCAATTAAAAAGGAGATGTGATGTAACCACAATAAGAAAGTAGTGAATAGGTGTAGTACATTGTATTTAGAATGTTTTATATTCATGCTGAAACTGTACTGTTAGATGACGTAATCTTTGCATGACGCTTGCTCTGTATACAGCAGCGGAATTCAACATGGCTAAAGAAACACATTCAACCTGAGATCCTTTAGGCATTCTCTTATGCTTGGCTCCTGCAACCATCTATCTATCTATCTATTTATCTTAGTTTTATAGTGTTAGCCAATATCTTATACAATATTATATATAATAGTACATATGTTTATACAAGTATGAACTGTATTCATCTTAAGATCTTCCAAAACTATTTTTACTTGTGTTATGCTATTTAGCCAAGGGGAGATGTGAACTATTGTAATCACAGAGAACAAGGACAAGACAAATAATTTTGCTAACACCCCACTAACATGCGCTTTATAACAAGTTTTTACTGCTAGAGGATACGTCTAAGGTTTTGCCAACTTCTCAAATATAGTGGTCAAGTCATAGATAATAAACTAGTTATACATGTTGTCCTGTTTACTTCCCAGTCTGTGCAAGCTTAGCAAAAAAATTCAAAAACATGTCAAAGTGTAAGAGAGAAAAAAACCCTCGACTCTAGTATATATGGAGACAGAGAAGCTGAGATTTTCAGGCAGTCTGACCTCTGCACTGTTACCATGCAGATGAATTGGTAATATATGTAGTCTTCCTTTCTCTGTTAGGCTGCATTTATCTGTTACTAATAATATTTTATTCCTAAAAGTTGATTAAGCCGAGCCATTTGGCATTACTGAATTCAGTCGAACCTGTAACACATGGTAATATTTTAGGGCTGGACCCAGTGTACCTTAAAAATCAAGTGCACAACTCCCACTGATCAATGATGCTAATGAAACCCTTAAAGGGGGTGGGGAGAGCGAATTCTCTGAGCTTGTCCATTTTACAAATGATTTTTATTTACCCATCTTGTACAAATATCTGAAGAGCTAAATTCAGCTTGGGCCAGTAAATGTAGCAAAATAAAATTCCTCTCTCTGGAACATGACATGGCATGTCTCATTTTTGGATGGTATCTGTGCCATTCATAATTTCTCTGTTTATACCTTGGAAACTATTCAAAGTGATGCTTTAAAATGTCATGAGATGGGAAGATGGATAAACTTAAATGCTGATCTGTCCCTTAGGTAAGATCCATTTTGATAGTGATAGCTATGGTTTCCATGTATTTTTCTGGCACATTTCATCCACTGAAGGATCTCTGAAGATGTCACGGGAGTCATATGTGCATCATTTCCCCCACTGCTTTATCACAGTTGCTGTTGTGGTGTGACTGCTCTGGGTTAATGCAATGTAGCCAACATGAGACACGTCAAGAGTTAATAGCTGAGCTGCCTCTTTGAACCCTCTTTGGTCAAATCTATGGAGAACTGATGCAAAGCCACCTCCACCTGGTGATCATCACAGTGTTCTTTGGAACTGTCTCATCCGTGTATTCACAATATTTTGTGCACTCCCTCATCCACTTTCTCCACATCATTAATGATTTTATTGACCTCAATCATATCCCCCCGTCGTTGTCTCTGTTCCGAACTGAACTGTTCCAATCCTTTTAATCTTTCCTCAAATTGAAGCTGTTTCAATAACCTGGTCATTTCTGTTACGCTTCCCTGTATCTTTTCCACTGCTAATATACATTTTTGAGATCAGCTGACCAACACTGCACACAGTATTTTAGATGTGAGCGTACCATGGATTTATATAGTGGCCTTATGATATCTTCTTATCTATCCCTTTCCTAATGGTTCTTATCATTCTGTTAGCTTTTGACTGCTACTGCAGCTAGATGGGATGTTTTCAGAGAACTGTCCACAATGACTCCAAGATCTCTCTCTTGAGAGGTAACAGCTAATCTAGTCCCCATTTTGCGTGGATATTTGTATGATTCCTCAGTCTGGGATGGTTCCTCAGATTCACCACCTAAAAAGAATGGCTTAGGTGTGGGAATCTCCCTCACATCCTCTGCAGTGAAGACCAATGCAAAGAAATCATTTAGCTTCTCTGCAATGGCTTTGTCTTCCTTGGGTGCTCCTTTAGCACCTCAGTCATCTAGTGACGCACCCCATTCTTTGTCAGGCTTCCTGCTTCTGATGTACCTAAAAAAATGCTGTTAGTTTTTTAGTCTTTTGCTAGTTGCTCTTCAATTTATTTTTTCACCTGCCTAATTAGACTTTTACGCTTGACTTGCCAGATTTTATGCTCTAGGTGTATATTATAGTTAATAGTTTAATATAATATAAAAGTAAAAAAAAAGAAATCAAGTTGAACCAAAACATTTTCTTTATTGAAATGATATATTTTTTACCTTCTCAAAACAGAGTTTCAACGTTATTAAAATGAAGTGTTTAGACATTATCAGAATGAAACCTCCTGATGGTCCCAAAGTAAAACTGTTCCAAATTGTGGTTTTTGTGGCTATATTTCTTGCCTGCTGCTCAGCCAGCATGGCGGGGGGGGAGGCGAGCGGGGTGAAGTTGCCGTTATTGAATCTGATTCTCTCCTGCCTTGCTCCTTGTGCTATCATTTATAACGGATCACAATGACTACTAAAGAGAGGATCAGCTATTATATTTCACTCAAATACCTAATTCTGGGGGGAAATAACACTGAATCTGGATGACTTCAGCCTATCTGCACCACATGAAGAAGAGCATCAAACATATAAAGTCCATCAGAGAGAACTTATTTAAAAAAGCCGACTAAATAAAGCGGATTGAATATAGAAAAAACAGTGGCTAGGGAAGCGGACAATCTGGGCATCCTAGAAGTCAGGGAAGTCTCAGATCCTGGGGATGCAGGACATTCTCCAGTCCATCAGCGCAGGAAATCTGGGCAACTGGCTGCCAAGGAAGATGGGGATCCCAGGGATCAGGTAGGCTGGGGAGCCTGAGAGCTTGGAGAAACAGGGCGGCTTGCCCACCCATCCATCAGCCAGCAAGCATGCACATGGCCTGGTAGGAAACCAGAAAGGATGACCAGGCTTCCTGTGATGCATTTTAATTCAGCCTGTATGTGTGCGGCCTCCTCCTGAATGTATCTTTGTGGCTTTGAGGCAGCCCTGCAAGTGGCCCCTCATCTCAGTTTCCCTTTGGGGTAACTCCAAGCTCTTCATTTCAGACTCTTACTCAAATAGCAGTCTTTCTGGGGGCCAGTTCCCCAGGCTGCCTGCCTGGTGTGCTGCTAGGGTTGGGTTGCGGGGGTGGGGGGTGTGACTACCTGAATACCCAAGATCTGGGATCTCCCTGACTTCCAGAAAAGTACTCAGTATCATCCCATTTCGTCCTCAGTTAGGATGACTTTCTTTTTTTGAAATCTCAACATTTTCCATTGGGGAGAAGATCCATTTTCAGGCCAGCTCCTCTCACTTCTATTTATTATTAAATCACGAAAACCAGCCTCTCAGTTAGATCAGTGAGGAATAATTTTCTGGTATATTGTCTTCCTCAAGGCGTCCTTCACCTCCTTGTTCCTCAGGCTGTAGATCAGGGGGTTCAACATGGGGATCACAAGTGTATAGAACACAGACACCACTTTGTCGTACTCCACTGAGTTGCTGGATGTGGGTCGTAAGTACATAAAGGACAGAGCCCCATACATTATGGACACAGCCGTCAGGTGGGAGGCGCAGGTGGAGAAAGCTTTCCGTCTGCCCTGGTTGGAACGGATCCGCAAGATGGTCACCATGATAGAAATATAGGAAACAAGGATGACCGGGATAGTACTTAATGCAGCTATGGAGGTAAAGAGGAAATGCACAGTGTCACCCATGCGAGTGTCAGAGCAGGAGAGTTTCTGGAGTGGAGGGATGTCACAGAAAAAGTGATCAATGATATTGGGACCACAGAAGGAAAGGCTGAACAAAGAGCCTGTGTGCACAATGGCATAAACGGAGGCAGAGAAGTATGATGCAGCTACCAGCTGTATGCAGACTTTCTTGGACATAATGAGCGTGTACATCAGCGGCTTGCATATAGCTATGAAGCGATCATACGCCATCACAGCCAAAAGCAAAGCCTCAGAGTTCACGGAGAAGGCATGGAAGAAAAATTGCGTGACACACCCAGCAAAGGAAATGACTTTCCTCTCTGTTAGGAAGTTGACCAGTGCCTTAGGGGCAATAATGGAAGAGTAAGTGATGTCTACAAGGGACAAATTGCTGAGGAAAAAATACATGGGAGTGTGTAGCCGCGTCTCTGTCCTGATTAAAGAGATCATGCTGAGGTTCCCCACTAGGTTCATGCTGTAGAGAAGCAAAAATATCACAAAGAGAACAACTTGAAGTGATCGACTGCCTCTGAATCCTAGAAGGATGAACACCGACAGTCCAGTGTGATTGCCATGCGCCATATGTTCCAGATCCTGTTGGGGTAAAAGAAAGAAACACAGACAAGATACAGTTTATGGTTCAAGATTAACCGTATGTGACTGGGAGGTGGATACCACCATTGTGAAATACAGTAGAAAGCCAAGATACAAAAGCCAAGTCATGCTGTTCTGGTTGTGTGACATTTGCAAACTTCAACTAATTTCATGTGAGTCTGTATAATTGCCAAGATTTTACTCCTTTTGAAGGAAAATAAAATAAAATAGAAAGATCACTTCAGAATTTTCAGTCTGCATCCCTAGCAGGCAATGGTATTTGCTAATTCTCTTCATGGCATTCTACCACTCTGTATCATTTGAAAGGATGTAGAGAAACTAGAAAGGATCCAGAGAGGAGTGACAAAGGGATGGAATGCAAGCCATGTGAGCAAAGGCTGAAGGAACTAGGTATGTTTAGTTTGGAAAAGAGGAGATTAAGGACGATTATGATAGCAGTCTTCAAATAGTTGAAACATTGCTATAAAAAAGTTGGAGAAAAAGTTTTTCTCTTGCCACAGAGGGCAGGACAAGAGGCAGAGGGTTCAAACTCCAGCACAGCCGATTTAGATTAAACCTCAGGAATAGCTTCCTAAGTGTCAGAGCAGTAGGACAATGGAACAAACCTGCCAAGGGAGGTTGTGGAAACTCCTTCACTCGAGGTTTTCAAAAGGAGGCTGGAGCCATGGGTCTTGGGTTAGTCCCGGGGTCGGCAACCTTTCAGCAGTGCTGTGCTGAGTCTTCATTTATTCACTCCGATTTAAGGTTTCAAGTGCCAGTCATACATTTTAACATTTTCAGAAGGTCTCTTTTAATAAGTCTGTAACATATAACTAACTTATTGTTGTATGTTAGGTAAATCAGGTTTTTAAAATGCTTAAGAAGCTTCATTTAAAGTTAAATTAAAATGCAGAGCCCCTGGACCGGTGGCCAGGACCCGGGCAGCATGAGCGCCACTGAAAATCAGCTCGTTTGCCGCCTTCGGCACATGTGCCATAGGTTGCCAACCCCTGGGTTAGTCAGACACAACAAACACTGCACCTTGGCTGGGAGTTAGACTAGAACACGACCCCTGTGATCCCTTCTAACCCTGTGGGTCTATGATTCTCTGAACTCTGCAACAACCTGATATAGAGCAGAAAGGCGGATGAGGTCTTTGAAAATCAGCCTTCTATTGCAGCCCTAGCACCCTTCCAGAATTAAATCATCAGTTAGGAACCAGGATATATTCATGACAAGTCAGCCAAAACCTCACATTTGGAATAAAGTCCCAGAGTAAATTCCACAAAGAAAATTCTTTTAGAGATAACGAAGTTAATATTCACAGAGGGGGTGTTTACATAAGTAAAGGAGGTATGAAAGAACAGCAGAGGTCAAGAAAGCGAGGCTGTAGTTAAATCATGGTTGAAAGAAGCTCTCACACTTGTTCTGGCCCTGGCACTGGCATGGGAGTGGTATAACTCAGCAGGGAATCAGAAGCAACACAAGTGGGTTTGGAAAAGATCACCATTCACGAGAGAAACAGCCCAATGAACGGTGATACAAATAAAAACTCTCTCTCATGTTCACTATGGCAATAGCTGATCACCCTCCCCACTTCCCTGGTGTCAGAGCTCAGGCTCCATCCTACACAGTTTTATTTTTTTCCTGTAGTGCAATCCCCAGGAGACAGAGTCAATTTACCTGGCCTCTAAGACTCTCTGCCAAGAGTCATTTTTCCTTTCTGCAGTGTAGACATACTCTGACGCTCTGTTAATATCTCTTATGTACCAAGAGTGCATGCAGATCGTGGGAGTCACATTGGATGATCATAATGGTCCCTTCTGACCTTAAAGTCTATGAGTCTATGAGGACCGACCTTTCTCTCTCTGAAGATTTTTTGAAAGCAGAGACATTAAGGAGCTTCATAGTGAATATGCACCCAATAGCCACCTAGAACTCCACAATGAGGTGCCTCTGTACCAGGTAGTGTCAGACAGTGCCCAAGGAGATGTTTCCTGGGAATCCAAATGTGCTTGTTCTTCTACTTCAAGCTAATGAGAAAAATCTGAAATATACACGAGCTTGTTATTTTCATTCCATTATCCCTGTGTATCCACCCTGAACCCATGAGACCTTTCCTCGGAGCAGAGACTGCTGCTTTGGGGAAAGCCAGTGCTGCCCATTCTGTACAGAACCCTTTTTCAACAGAGAGAGACCATCTCTCTCTAGGGCTGCCAATCTAGAATATTTCACCAGCATTAAACCTGCTTGAAGAAGTTTAAAATGAAAACATCTGTTGTTCAAAAGCATGAACTGCATTTACAGAAAACAAAATCCCCAGCAACTGGATTCCTGGCCAATAAGGGGTATTCTTGTCTTACCTTTTCCCTTTTTTCATTTGAGGCTCATATACAAAAACTTAGCTCATTACAGCACATTGGGCCAGATCCTTAGCTGGTGTAAATCATTACAGCTCTATTGAGGTTGATTGTCATAGCACCATCAACAACACCTGAGGGTCTCTAGCCCCATACACAACGCCCCGCTCCAAAAATAAAATCACATGCCTCATTCAGGGTATTTTAGGCTTTTTGTCCCATTTTACTGCAAATTATACAGTTAGAGATCATAAAGATAACATTTTGGTGGTAAAAGACTCACCATTTTGAGAATAGGAAAAAAAATCCTGTTTCTCATTGAAAAGAATGAATCTGGGTGTATTTACCAGGTAGCTGAAGAAAAGCAAACATTTATTTTACACATGTTAGTCTTCGTCCTGTAATATTAAAGGTGCCTGTTGCAAGAGAGACATCTCTCTGTCCTGGATTCAAAAGGAGTAATTAGAGGCAGGGCGTATTTATGTGGTCTGCAGGCATTTGGAGACAGAATCCCTTAGAGCTGTCAATCTCCCACCTGGCACAAAGGGCATCATTAAAATGCCCTTTAGGTCACATGGGAGCAGTAGATAGTGGGATGCCAATCTGATGGCTTCTAACTTTGTTCAAGTTCCTTGAAGTATTGATGCTGCTTTCCATCCCTTTCCCCTGTTTTAAATCTAAACCTCCCCCTAGCAATAATTATTTCCAGTCAGGAGTAAATGTGGAAAAGTTATTGAAAATGCATTTTCTGTTACATTTATTTAATTCTTTTGTAACTGCAGAGAAAATCAGAATTGAGTCATTCATAACACTGTTTTTTTGAAAGCCCAGAGATAGAAACTTTAAAAGCAGTTACCAGGTAGAATGCAATGGATTGGGATTAAGATGCTTTTTCTTTTTTCTTCAGAGATGTCTAAAAACCTGGGATTGAAGTGGCAAAAATGGCTGAAGATCAGGGTTGAGGGGCACTGGCAGACTCAAGGGTTAAGAAAGGGTTGCAATAGCACAGAGTGATGGGTTGACTGGATGAAGGCCAGGCCCCATTGTGTGTCCAGCCAAGTCAGAGGCACAATACACAAACCCATCTCGCAAAGTTCTTCCATCACTAAATGCGGCAGGAATAATTATCAGAGAAGAAAAGGTGGACTTTGTGAATGTTTGTGCAGCTGGCTCTTATAACACAAAAATATGGAAATAGGAAACCTGTCTAACAGACAGAATCATGAACCATCAATGCAAATTGCCTTTTGCTAACTCATAGAAAATGAGTGCATTCAACTTACGCAGACAAAATATATTAATGAAAGCATGGAATTTGTTGTTGCAGCTATAAGTGTAATTAAAAAGAAAATGTGATGTATCCACAATAAGAAAGTAGTGAATAGGTGTAGTACGTTGTTTTATATTCATGCTGAAACTGTACTGTTGTTAGATGACATAATTTTTGCATGACGCTTTTTCTGTATACAGCAGCGGAATTCAACATGGCTAAAGAAACACCTTCAACCTGAGATCCTTTAGGTATTCTCTTATGCTTGGCTCCTGCAACCATCTATCTATCTATCTACCTATCTATCTTAGTTTTATAGTGTTAGCCAATATCATATACAGTATTTTAAATAATAGTAGGTATGTTTATACAAGTATGAATTGTATTCATCTTAAGATCTTCCAAAACTAGTTTTACTTCTGTTATGCTATTTAGGCAAGGGGAGATGTGAACTATTGTAATCTCAGAGAACAAGGACAAGACAAATAATTTTGCTAACACCCCACTAACGTGCGCTTTATAACAAGTTTTTAATGATAGAGGATACTTCTAAGGTTTTGCCAACTTCTCAAATATAGTGGTCAAGGCATAGATAATAAACTAGTTATACATGTTGTCCTGTTTACTTTCCAGTCTGTGCAAGCCTAGCAAAAACATTCAAAAACATGTCAAAGGGTAAGAGATAAAAAAACCCTCAACTCTAGTGTAGATGGAGACAGAGTGAAGCTAAGATTTTCAGGCAGTCTGACCTCTGCACTGTTACCATGCAGATGGGTTGGTAATATATGTAGTCTTTCTTTCTCTGTTATGCTGCATTATTTGTTACTAATAATCTTTTATTCCTAAAAGTTGATTAAGCCGAGCCATTTGGCATTATTGAATTCAGTCGAACCTGTAACACATGGTAATATTTTAGGGCTAGACCCAGTGTACCTTAAAAATCAAGTGCACAACTCCCACTGATCAATGATGCTAATGAAACCCTTAAAGGATGTGGGGAGAGCGAATTCTCTGAGCTTGTCCATTTCACAAATGATTTTTATTTACCCATCTTGTACAAATATCTGAAGAGCTAAATTCAGCTTGGGCCAGTAAATGCAGCAAAATGAAATTTCCTCTCTCTGGAACATGACATGACATGTCCCATTTTTGGATGGTATCTGTGCCATTCATAGTTTCTCTGTTTATACCTTGGAAACTATTCAAAGTGATGCTTTAAAATGTCATGAGATGGGAAGATGGATAAACTTAAATGCTGATCTGTCCCTTAGGTAAGATCCATTTTGATAGTGATAGCTACGGTTTCCATGTATTTGTCTGGCACATTTCATCCACTGAAGGATCTCTGAAGATATCACGGGAGTCATATGCACATCATTTCCCCCACTGCTTTATGACAGTTGCTGCTGTGGTGAGGCTGCTCTGGGTTAATGCAATGTAGCCAACATGAGACACGTCAAGAGTTAACAGCTGAGCTGCCTCTTTGAACCCTCTTTGGTCACATCCATGGAGGACTGGTGCAAAGCCTCCTCCACCTGCATCTTCCACCTGGTAGCCATCACAGTGTTCTTTGGAACTGTCTCATCCGTGTATTCACAATATTTTGTGCACTCCCTCACATGTTTGGGCTCTTTCCTTCACCTGTCCTGGGCTGGAATCTCCAGACTCGCCCACTCTTAGGTTATCGCCTCCTGTGTATCTACAGGGGCTTCTCATCTGGTCCATTTGGGTGTGGGGCCTGCCAATCTTCCCTTCGGGAGCTTTGAAGCGTAATTAACACAGTGACCAGCTTTCTTAAAAAAAACACCACCACACACCTATGTTTCATCTTAACAGCAAAAACAGTGCAGCATGAGAGCAAAACGATTTTCAGAAGTAAACCAGTCTATGTGCACAAGTTTCTCACCTAAGGCTTAGAAACTACTGGGAGATTAGCAAGGTCCTTCCGCTGGGCCCATGGCTATGTCAGCCTAGAGTCTCACAAACAGCACCAGACAACTGCCCCCACTCTCTCTAAAGATTTGCTTTTTAACTATTTCATATCCTTTCACTCTATTCCCACCTGTATAGGAGCTGATCTGCACTGAAAACTAATGTCAGTGTAGGTACGTCTCTCCGGAGTGTGAAAAATCCACACACACCCTCTGAGAGACATAGCTATGCCAACATAACGCCTGGCATACACAGTGCTAGGTACATGGAAGAATCCTTCTGTCAATCAAGCTACTGCCTCTTGGGAAGGTCAATTAATGACGCAGATTGGAGCACCCTTCCTATCCCTGTCGTGAGCATCTCCACCGAAGTGCTACAGGTGCATCACCGGCCCTGTGCTGCGGTAGTATTTGAGGTATAGGCGCACCCTAATTTTGGGCTGGAGACAAGGATTTGGGCACCATTTCTTAGTTCTGTTGCAATGTGAAGGATGGGAGAGTTGATCCATAACCATTCATGGTTCCTGTATATGACATGGATAGTGAGATTAAATACGGTCTAGTTACACTGGGTTCTTGGAAGGATGTCATAGATACATTGATTAAGCTGGACTGTTAAGAAATTATCAGGAAGGCAACAAAATATCTCTAATAGAAGTAACCTGCTGGTAAACATGGCAGGAGTCATTAGCGGCTTCCTATGAATTTCTTTGGCTGATGTCTGATTCTTGTCTTTTGTGAAGGGGGTTATAGCATTTCCTGGGGTAAATAACACTGCCTCATCCACTTTCTCCATATCATTCATGATTTTATTGAACTCAATCATATCCCCCCGTCGTCGTCTCTTTTCCGAACTGAACTGTTCCAATCCTTTTAATCTTTCCTCAAATTGAAGCTGTTCCATAACCCTGGTCATTTCTGTTACCCTTCCCTGTATATTTTCCACTGCTAATATACATTTTTGAGATGGGCTGACCAACACTGCACACAGTATTCTAGATGTGAGCGTATCATGGATTTATATAGTGGCCTTATGATATCATCTTATCTATCCCTTTCCTAATGGTTCTTATCATTCTGTTAGCTTTTGACTGCTACTGCAGCTAGTTCGGATGTTTACAGAGAACTGTCCACAGTGACTCCAAGATCTCTCTTGAGAGGTAACAGCTAATCTAGTCCCCATTTTGCGTGGATAGTTGTATGACTCCTCAGTCTGGGATGGTTCCTCAGATCCACCACCTAAAAAGAATGGCTCAGGTGTGGGAATCTCCCTCACTTCCTCTGCAGTGAAGACCAATGCAAAGAAATCATTTAGCTTCTCTGCAATGGCTTTGTCTTCCTTGGGTGCTCCTTTAGCACCTCAGTCATCTAGTGACGCCTCCCATTCTTTGTCAGGCTTCCTGCTTCTGATGTACCTAAAAAAATGCTGTTAGTTTTTTAGTCTTTTGCTAGTTGCTCTTCAATTTATTTTTTCACCTGCCTAACTGGACTTTTACACTTGACTTGCCAGATTGTATGCTCTAGGTCTATATTATAGTTTATAGTTTAATATAATATAAAAGTAAAAAAAAAAGAAATCAGGTTGAACCAAAACATTTTTTTTATTGAAATGATATATTTTTACCTTCTCAAAACAGAGTTTCAACATTATTAAAATGAAATGTTTAGACATTATCAGAATGAAACCTCCTGATGGTCCCAAACTAAAATTGTTCCAAATTGTGGTTTTTGTGGCTATATTTCTTGCCTGCTGCTCAGCCAGCATGGCAGAGGGGGAGGGGGGCGGGGTGAAGTTGCCGTTATTGACTCTGATTCTCTCCTGCCTTGCTCCTTGTGCTATCATTTATAACGGATCACAATGACTACTAAAGAGAGGATCAGCTATTATATTTCACTCAAATACCTAATTCTGGGGGGAAATAACACTGAATCTGGATGATTTCAGCCTATCTGCACCACATGAAGAAGAGCATCAAATATATAAAGTCCATCAGAGAGAACTTATTTAAAAAAGCCGACTAAATAAAGCGGATTGAATATAGAAAAAACAGTGGCTAGGGAAGCGGACAATCTGGGCATCCCAGAAGTCAGGGGAGTCTTAGATCCTGGGGATGCAGGACATTCTCCAGTCCATCAGCGCAGGAAGCCTGGGCAACTGGCTGCCAAGGAAGATGGGGATCCCAGGGATCAGGTAGGCTGGGGAGCCTGAGAGCTTGGCGAAACAGGGCGGCTTGCCCACCCATCCATCAGCCAGCAAGCATGCACATGGCCTGGTAGGAAACCAGAAAGGATGACCAGGCTTCCTGTGATGCATTTTAATTCAGCCTGTATGTGTGTGGCCTCCTCCTGAATGTATCTTTGTGGCTTTGAGGCAGCCCTGCAAGTGGCCCCTCATCTCAGTTTCCCTTTGGGGTAACTCCAAGCTCTTCATTTCAGACTCTTACTCAAATAGCAGTCATCCTGGGGGCCAGTTCCCCAGGCTGCTTGCCTGGTGTGCTGCTAGAGGTGGGTTGCGGGGGTGTGTGTGACTACCTGAATACCCAGGATCTGGGATCTCCTCCAGGAAAGTATTCAGTATTATCCCATATTGTCCTCAGTTAGGATGACTCTTTTTTTTTTTTTTTTTTGAAATCTCAAGATTTTCCATTGGAGAGAAGATCCATTTTCAGGCCAGCTCCTCTCACTTCTATTTATTATTAAATCATGAAACTCAGCCTCTCAGTTAGATTCAGTGAGGAATCATTTTCTGGTATATCGTTTTCCTCAGGGCGTCCTTCACCTCCTTGTTCCTCAGGCTGTAGATCAGAGGGTTCAACATGGGGATCACAAGTGTATAGAACACAGACACCACTTTGTCGTACTCCACTGAGTTGCTGGATGTGGGTCGTAAGTACATAAAGGACAGAGCCCCATACAGTATGGACACAGCCATCAGGTGGGATGCACAGGTGGAGAAAGCTTTCCGTCTGCCCTGGTTGGAGCGAATCCGCAAGATGGTCACCATGATAGAAACATAGGAAACAAGAATGACCAGAATAGTACTTAATACAACTATGACTGAAAGGAGGAAATGCACAGTGTCACCCATGTGAGTGTCAGAGCAGGAGAGTTTCTGAAGTGGGGGGAGGTGTCATAAACAGATAGCTAAGGGTTAATGTCTCTTTCACCTGAAGCACCTGACCAGAGGACCAATCAGGAAACCGGATTTTTTCAACTCTGGGTGGAGGGAATTTAGTGTCTGAGTCTTTTGTCTGTCTGCCTGCTTTCTCTGAGCTTTGGAGAAGTAGTTTCTACTTTCTAGTCTTCTGTTTCTAAGTGTAAGGACAAAGAGATCAGATAGTAAGTTATATGGTTTCTTTTCTTTGGTATTTGCATGAATATAAGTGCTGGAGTGCTTTGATTTGTATTCTTTTTGAATAAGGCTGTTTATTCAATATTTCTTTTAAGCAATTGACCCTGTATTGTATCATCTTAATACAGAGAGCCCATTTGTATGTATTTTTCTTTCTTTTATATAAAGCTTTCTTTTAAGACCTGTTGGAGTTTTTCTTTACTTCAGGGAAATTGAGTCTGTACTCACCAGGGAATTGGTGGGAGGAAAAAATCAGGGGAGATCTGTGTGTTGGATTTGCTAGCCTGATTTTGCATTCCCTCTGGGGGAATAGGAAAGTGCTTTTGGTTTCCAGGATTAGGAACGGAGAGGGGGAGTCACTCTGTGTAGTTTCACAGAGCTTGTGTCTGTGTATCTCTCCAGGAGCACCTGGAGGGGGGAAGGGAAAAAGGATTATTTCCCTTTGTTGTGAGACTCAAGGGATTTGGGTCTTGGGGTCCCCAGGGAAGGTTTTTCAGAGGGACCAGAGTGCCCCAAAACACTCTAATTTTTGGGTGGTGGCAGCAGGTACCAGGTCCAAGCTGGTAACTAAGCTTGGAGGTTTTCATGCTAACCCCCATATTTTGGACGCTAAGGTCCAAATCTGGGACTAAGGTTATGACAGGAGGTCACAGAAATAGTGATCAATGATATTGGGACCACAGAAGGACAGGCTGAACAAAGAGCCTGTGTGCACAATGGCATTAATGGAGGCATAAATGTATGATGCCGCTACCAGCTGAACACAGACTTTCCTGGACATAATGAGCGTGTACATCAGTGGCTTGCATATAGCTATGAAGCGATCATACGCCATCACAGCCAGAAGCAAAGCCTCAGAGTTCACGGAGAAGGAGTGAAAGAAAGACTGCGTGGCGCACCCAGCAAAGGAAATGACTTTCCTCTCTGCTAAGAAGTTCACCAGCGCCTTAGGGGCAATAGTGGAAGAGTAAGTGATGTCTACAAGGGACAAGTTGCTGAGGAAAAAATACATGGGGGTATGTAGCTGCGTCTCGATCCTGATTAAAGAGATCATGCTGAGGTTCCCCGCTAGGCTCATGCTGAAGATAAACAAAAACGTCCCAAAGAGGATAGCTTGCAGCGATCGACTGCCTTTGAATCCTAGAAGGATGAACACCGACACTCCAGTGTGATTGCCATGCGCCATATATTCCAGATGTTGTTGGGGTAAAAGAAAGAAAAACAGCCAAGATACAGTTTATGATTCAAGATTAATCGTATGGGAGTGGGAGGTGGGTACCACCATTATGAAATACAGTAGAAAGCCAAGATATAAAAGCCAAGTTATGCTGTTCTGGTTGTGCGACATTTGCAAACTTCAACTAATTTCATGTGAGTCTGTATAATTGCCAAGATTTTACTCCTTTTGAAGAAATATAAAATAAAATAGAAAGATCACTTCAGAATTTTCAGTCTGCATCCCTAGCAGGCAATGACATTTGCTAATATCTCTTCATGACATTGTATAGCTCGGCATTATTTGAAAAGGTGTAGAGAAACTAGAAAGGATCCAGAGAGGAGTGACAAAGGGATGGAATGCAAGCCATGTGAGCAAAGGCTGATGGAACTGGGTATGTTTAGTTTGAAAAAGAGGAGATAAAGGACAGACATGATAGCAGTCTTGAAATACTTGAAACATTGCTATAAAAAAGTTGGAGAAAAGTTTTTTTCTCTCTTGCCACACAGGGCAGGACAGGAGGCAGAGGGTTCAAACTCCAGCACAGCCGATTTAGATTAAACTTCAGGAAAACTTCCTATCTGTAAGAACAATAGGACAATGGAACAAACCTGCCAAGGGAGGTTGTGGAAGCTCCTTCACTGCAGGTTTTCAAAAGGAGGCTGGATCACCATCAGTCTTGGGTTAGTGAGACACAACAAACACTGCATCTTGGCTGAGGGTTAGACTAGAACAAGACCCATGTGGTCCCTTCCAACTCTATGGTTCTATGATTCTCTGAACTCTGCAACAATCTGATATAGAGCAGAAAGGTGGATGAAGTGTTTGAAAACCAGCCTTATATTGCAGCACTAGCACTCTTCCATAATTAAATCGTCAGTTAGGAACCAGGATATATTCGTGACAAGTCAACGAAAATCTCACATTTATAATAAAGTCCCAGAGTAAATTCCACAAAGACAATTCTTTTGGAGATAACTAAGTTAATATTCACAGAGGGTGTGTTTACACAACTAAAAGAGGTATGAATGAACAGTGGAGGTCAACAGAGGGAGGCTGTAGTTAAATCATGGTTGAAAGAAACTCTCACACTTGTTCTGGCCCCTGGCACTGGCATGGAACTGGCATAACTCAGCGGGGAATCAGAAGGAACACAAGTGGGTTTGGATAAGATCACCATTCAGGAGAGAAACAGCCTACTGAACAGTGATACAAATAAAACCCTTCTTTCTCTCTCTCATGTTCACTATGGCAATATCTGATCACCCTTCCTCCTAGCCTGGTGTCAGAGCCCAGACTCCAACTCGAGCCTGAATGTCTACTAAGCTATTTTTTGCGCTGTAGCACAAACCACACATGGCAGAATCAATTGACCTGGCCTCTAAGACTCTCTGCCATGAGTTATTTTTCCTTTCTGCAGTGTAGACATACTTTGAAGCTCTGTAAATCTCTCTCATATACCCAGAGTGCGTGGAGACAGTAGGAGTTGGACTAGATGATCATAATGGTCCCTTCTGACCTTAAAAGTCTATGAGTCTATGAGGCCCGGCCTTTCTTTCTCAGAAGATATTTTGAAAGCAGAGACATTATGCAGCTTCATACACACCCGATAGTAACCTAGAACTTCACAATGAGATGCCCCAGTAGCAGGTAGTGTCGGTCACACAGGGTCCAGGGAGACGTTTCCTTGGGATCCAAGTGGGTCGAAATGTGCTTGTTCTTCCACTTCAAGCTAATGAGAAAAATCTGAAATATACACGAGCTTTTTAGTTTCATTCCATTATCCCTGTGTATCCACCCTGAACCCGCAAGACCTTCCATCGGAGCAGAGACTGCTGTGTTGGGGAAAGCTAGTGCTGCCTGTTCTGTATAAAACCTATTTCGAACAGAGAGAGACCATCTCTCTCTAGGGCTGCCAATATAGTATATTTCACAGCAGAAAACCTGCTCAAAGAAGTTTAAAATGAAAACATTTGTTGTTCAAAAGCATGAACCTTATTTAAAAAAAAATAAAAATCCCTTGCAACTTGATTCCTGGCAAACAAGGGGTATTTTTATCTTACTTTTTCCTTTTTTTTCATTTGAGGAGCGTATGCAATAACTTAGCTTATTACAGCACATTGAGCCAGATGCTTAGTTGGTGTAACTCATCACAGCTCTGTTATGGTCCATGCTGCTATGACAATCAACAACAGCTGAGGGTCTCTAGCCCCATATATGACCCTGTCAAAAAAAAATCACATGCTGCATTCAGGGTATTTTAGGCTTTTTATCTCATTTTACTGCAAATTATTCAGTGAGAGATAAACAAGACAACATTTTGGTGTTAAAAGAGTCACCATTTTGAGAATAAGGGGGTGGGGAACTGTTTCTCATTGAAAAGAATGTATCTGGATGTATTTACCAGATAGCTGAAGAAAAGAAAACATTTATTTTACTCATGTTAGTCTTCATTCTGTAATATTAAAGCTGCCCGTTGCAAGAGAGACATCTCTCTTTCTTGGTTGCAAAAGAAGTAATTAGAGGCAGGGCGTATTTATTTGGTCTGCAGGCATTTGGAGACAGAATCCCTTAGAGCCGTCAATCTCACACCCGGCACAAAGGGCATCATTAAAATGCCCTTTAGATCACATGGGAGCAGTAGATAGTGGGATGCCAATCTGTTGGCTTTTAACTTTGTTCAAGTTCTTTGAAGCGTTGATGTTGCTCTACATCCCTTTCCCTTGTTTTAAATCTAAACCTCCCCCTAGCAATAATTATTTCCAGTCAGGAGTAAATGTGGAAAAGTTTATTGAAAATGCCTTTTCTGTTACATTTATTTAATTCTTTTGTAATTGCAGAGGAAATTAGAATTGAATCATTCATAACACTGTTTTTTTGAAAGCCCAGAGATAGAAACTTTATAAGCAGTTACCAGGTAGAATGGAATGGATTGGGATGAAGATGTTTTGTTTTGTTTTTTCTTCAGAGATGTCTGAAAACCTGGGATTGGAGTGGCAAAAATGGCTGTAGATAAAGGTTGAGGGGCACTGGCAGACTCAAGGGTTCAGAAAGGGCTGCAATAGCCAGGACCGGCGCTAGGGGTTTGAGTGCCCTGGGTGGACGGCAATTTCGCTGCCCAGCACGCTGGTCCCACAGCTCCGGTGGAGCTGCCGCAGTCATGCCTGCTGCAGGTCCACTGTAGCTGCGTGAGCAGCCGACCGTCCGCAGGCATGACTGCGGCAGCTCCACTGGAGCTGCAGGGCACCGGACCCTCTGTAGGCACCACTGTGGCAGCTCCACTGGAGTCGTCTGCTGCCCCCTCCGGCAAAACGGCGCCCACCAATTATTCTGGCGCCCTAGGCTATTGCCTAGGCTACCTACATGGTAGCTCCACTCTGGCAATAGCACAGAGTGATGGGTTGACTGGATGAAGGCCAGGCCCCATTGTGTGACCATCCAAGTCAGAGGCACGATAGACAAACCCATCTCGCAAAGTAGTTACATCACTAAATGCGGCAGGAATAGTTGTCAGAGAAGAAATGGGGGACTTTGTGAATGTTTGTGCAGCTGGCTCTTAGAACACAAAAATATGGAAATAGGAAAACCTCTCTGAGAGAATCATGAACCAGCAATGCAAATTGCCTTTTGCTAACTAGTAGAAAATAGATGCATTCAACTCACACAGACAAAATATATTAATGAAAGCATGGAATTTGTTTATTGTTGCAGATATAAGTGCAATAAAGAAGGAGATGTGATGTAACGACAATAAGAAAGTAGACTAGGTATAGTACATTGTATTTAGAATGTTTTATATTCATGTAGGGATATTTAAAGGTTTATATTAAACATGGTTTATGTGAGAAATGATTTATTGATTTATTGTTAATTAATACTTTAGAACTTAAGGTTTATGTTAGAAGTAAAATTGGAATAATTTATTGATTTATTGTTAAGTGATACTTATTTATCTTTTATTTTATTATGGTATTGACAATAAATGTGACAAAAGTCGTATCGCCTTTAATAAGATCCTCCTGGTTTTTGCTAGTCTAATAATAATTGGTACAACATTTATACTGAAACTCTACTGTTGTTAGATGAAGTAAGCTTAGCATGACCCTTGCTCTGTATATAGCAGGAGAATTCAACATGGCTAGAGAAATACATTCAACCTGAGAGCCTTTAGGTATTCTCCTATGCTTGGCTCCTGCAACCATCTATCTATCTATCTATATATCTATCTAATCTAGTTTCATAGTGTTAGCTAATATCATATACAACATTATATATAATAGTAGGTATGTTTATACAAGTATGAACTGTATTCATCTTAAGATCTTCCAAAACTGTTTTTATTTCTGTTGTGCTATATAGCCAAGGGGAGATGTGAACTATTGTAATCTCAGAGAACAAAAAAAAGCAAATAATTTTGATGACACCTCACTAATGTGTGTTTTATAACAAGTTTTTACTGGTAGAGGATACTTCTAAGGTTTTGCCAACTTCTCAAATACAGTGGTCAAGGCATAGATAATAAACTAGTTATACATGTGGTCCTGTTTACTTTCCAGTCTGTGCAAACTTAGCAAAAACATTCAAAAACATGTCAAAGGGTAAGAGATAAAAAACCCCTCAACTCTAGTATAGATAGACACAGAGTGAAGCTGAGATTTTCAGGCAGTCTGACCTCTGCACTGTTACCATGCAGATGGGTTGGTAATATATGTAGTCTTTCTTTCTCTGTTATGCTGCATTCATCTCTTATTAATAATCTTTTATTCTTAAAAGTTGATTAATCCGAGACATTTGGCATTACTGAATTCAGTCGAACCTGTAACACGTGGTAATGATTTAGGGCTGGAACCAGTGTGCTTTGAAAGCCAAGTGCACAACTCCCACTGCTTTCACTGATGCAAATCAATCCCTTAAAGGATGTGGGGAGAGCGAATTCTCTGAGCTTGTCCACTTTCCAAATGATTTTTATTTACCCATTTTGTACATATATCTGAAGAGCTAAATTCAGCTTGGGCCAGTAAATGCAGCAACATGACATGTCCCTTTTTTGGATGGTATCTGTGCCATTAATAGTTTCTCTGTTTATACCTTGGAAATGATTCAAAGTGATGCTTTAAAATGACATGTGATGGGAAGATGGATAAACTTAAATGCTGATCTGTCCCTTAGGTAAGATCCATTTTGATAGTGATAGCTATGGTTTCCATGTATTTGTCTGGCACATTTCATCCACTGAAGGATCTCCGAAGATGTCACGGGATTCATATGCGCATTATTTCCCCCACTGCTTTATCACAGTTGCCGCTGTGGTGAGGCCGCTCTGGGTTAATGCAATGTAGCCAACATGAGACACGTCAAGAGTTAAGAGTTGAGCTGCCTCTTTGAACCCTCTTTGGCCAAATCAATGGAGGACTGGTGCAAAACCTCCTCCACCTGCCTCTTCCACCTGGTGGCCATCACAGTGTTCTTTGGAACTGGCTTGTCCCTGTATTCACAATATTTTGTGCACTTCCTCACATGTTTGGGCTCTTGCCTTCACTTGTCCTGGGATGGAATCCCCAGACTCTCCCACTCTTAGGTTATCGCCTCCTGTGTATCTACAGGGGCTTCTCATCTGGTCCATCTTGGTGTGGGGCCTGCCAGTCTTCCCTTCGGGAGCTGTGATGAGTAATTAACACAGTGACCAGCTTTCTTAAAAAAACACACACCTGCGTTTCATCTTAACAGCAAAAACACAGCACAGCATGGGAGCAAAAGGATTTTCAAACAGTAAATCAGTCTATGTGCATGAGTGTTTCACCTAAGGCATAAAAACCCCCGGGGAGATTAGCAAGACCCTTCTGCCGGGCCCATGGCTATGTCATCCTAGAGTCTCTCAAACAGCATCTGACAACTGCCCCCGCCCTCTCTAGAGATTTGCTTTTTAACTATTCCATATCCTTTCACTCTATTCTCATCTGTACAGGGGCTGATCTGCACTGAAAACTAACATCAGTGTAGCTACGTCCCTGGGGGCCAGTTCCCCAGGCTACTTGCCTGGTGTACTGCTGCGGATTGGTTGGTGGGGGGTGTGATTGCCCGAATACCCAGGATCTGGGATCTCTCTGATTTCCAGGGAAGTACTCCATATCATCCCATGTTGTCCTGAGTTAGGATGATTCTTTTTTTTTTTTTTTGAAATCTCAGCATTTTCCATAGGAGAGAAGTTCCATTTTCAGGCCAGCTCCACTCATGTCTCTTTATTATTAAATCATGAAACTCAGTTTCTCAGTTAGATCAGTGAGGAATAATTTTCTGGTATATTGTCTTCCTCAAGGCGTCCTTCACCTCCTTGTTCCTCAGGCTGTAGATCAGGGGGTTCAACATGGGGATCACAAGGGTATAGAAAACGGACACCACTTTGTCGTACTCCACTGAGTTGCTGGATGTGGGTCGTAAGTACATAAAGGACAGAGTCCCATACAGAATGGACACAGCCGTCAGGTGGGAGGCACAGGTGGAGAAAGCTTTCCGTCTGCCCTGGTTGGAGCGGATCCGCAAGATGGCCACCATGATAGAAACATAGGAAACAAGGATGACCAGAATAGTACTTAATGCAACTATGACTGAAAGGAGGAAATGCACAGTGTCACCCATGTGAGTGTCAGAGCAGGAGAGTTTCTGGATTGGGGGGAGATCACAGAAAAAGTGATCAATGATATTGGGACCACAGAAGGACAGGCTGAACAAAGAGCCTGTGTGCACAATGGCATTAATGGAGGCATAAATGTATGATGCCGCTACCAGTTGAACACAGACTTTCCTGGACATAATGAGCGTGTACATCAGTGGCTTGCGTATAGCTATGAAGCGATCATATGCCATCACAGCCAGAAGCAAAGCCTCAGAGTTCACGCAAAAGGCGTGAAAGAAAAATTGCGTGGCGCATCCAGCAAAGGAAATGACTTTTCTCTCTGCTAGGAAGTTGACCAGAGCCTTAGGGGCAATAGTGGAAGAGTAAGTGACGTCTACAAGGGACAAGTTGCTGAGGAAAAAATACATTGGGGTGTGTAACCGCATCTCGATCCTGATTAAAGAGATCATGCTGAGGTTCCCTGCTAGACTCATGGTGTAGATAAACAAAAACATCCCAAAGAGGATAGCTTGCAGCGATCGACTGTCTTTGAATCCTAGAAGGATGAACACCGACACTCCAGTGTGATTGCCATGCGCCATATATTCCAAATGCTGTTGGGGAAAAAAAAGAAAAACAGCCAAGATACAGTTTATGATTCAAGATTAACCGTATGGAGCTGGGAGGTGAATACCACCATTGTGAAATACAGTAGAAAGCCAAGATACAAAAGCTAAGTTATGCTGTTCTGGTTGTGTGACATTTGCAAACTTAAACTAATTTCATGTGTCTGTATAATTGCCAAGATTTTACTCCTTTTGAAGGAAAATAAAATAAAATAGAAAGATCACTTCAGAATTTTCAGTCTGCATCCCTAGCAGGTAATGGCATTTGCTAATATCTCTTCATGACATTGTATGGCTCGGCATCATTTGAAAGGATGTAGAGAAACTAGAAAGGATCCAGAGAGGAGTGACAAAGGGATGGAATGCAAACCATGTGAGCAAAGGCTGAAGGGACTGGGTATGTTTAGTTTGGAAAAGAGGAGATTAAGGACAGACATTATAGCAGTCTTAAAATACTTGAAACATTGCTATAAAAAAGTTGGAGAAAAGTTTTTTCTCTTGCCACAGAGGGCAGGACAAGAGGCAGAGGGTTCAAACTCCAGCACAGCCGATTTAGATTAAACCTCAAGAAAACTTCCTAAGTGTCAGAGCAGTAGGACAATGGAACAAACCTGCCAAGGGAGGTTGTGGAAGCTCCTTCACTGGAAGTTTTCAAAAGGAGGCTGGATCACCATCAGTCTTGGGTTAGTGAGACACAACAAACACTGCACCTTGGCTGGTGGTTAGAGTAGAACACTACCCACGTGGTCCTTTCCATCTCTATGGTTCTATGATTCTCTGAACTCTGCAACAATCTGATATAGAGCAGAAAGGTGGATGAAGTGTTTGAAAACCAGCCTTATATTGCAGCACTAGCACTCTTCCATAATTAAATCGTCAGTTAGGAACCAGGATATATTCATGACAAGTCAACCAAAATCTCACATTTGAAATAAAGTACCACAGTAAATTCCACAAAGACAGTTCTTCTGGAGATAACTAAGTTAATATTCAAAGAGGGGGTGTTTACATAACTAAAGGAGGTATGAATGAACAGTGGAGGTCAACAAAGGGAGGCTGTAGTTAAACCATGGTTGAAAGAAACTCTCACACTTGTTCTGGCCCCTGGTACTGGCATGGAACTGGCATAACTCAGTGGGGAATCAGAAGGAACACAAGTGGGTTTGGAAAAGATGACCATTCAGGAGAGAAACAGTCTACTGAACAGTGATGCAAATAAAACCCTTCTTTCTCTCTCTCTCTCTCTCTCATGTTCACTATGGCAATATCTGATCACCCTCCCACCTCGCCTGGTGTCAGAGCCCAGACTCCAACTCGAGCCTGAATGTCTACTAAGCTATTTTTTGCGCTGTAGCGCAAACAACACACGGCAGAATCAATTGTCCTGGCCTCTAAGACTCTCTGCCATGATTTATTTTTCCTTTCTGCAGTGTAGACATACTTTGAAGTTCTGTAAATCTCTCTCATATACCCAGAGTGCGTGGAGACAGTAGGAGTTGGACTAGATGATCATAATGGTCCCTTCTGACCTGAAAAGTCTACGAGTCTATGAGGCCCAGCCTTTCTTTCTCCAAAGATATTTTGAAAGCAGAGACATTAAGCAGCTTCATACACACCCGATAGCAACCTAGAACTTCACAATGAGATGCCCCAGTAGCAGGTAGTGTCGGTCACACAGCGTCCAGGGAGACGTTTCCTTGGGATCCAACTGGGTCTAAATGTGCTTGTTCTTCCACTTCAAGCTGATGAGAAAAATCTGAAATATACACGAGCTTTTTGGTTTCATTCCATTATCCCTGTGTATCCACCCTGAACCCGCAAGACCTTCTGTCGGAGCAGAGATTGCTGTGTTGGGGAAAGCCAGTGCTGCCCATTCTGTACAGAGCCTTCTTTCAACAGAGAGAGACCATCTCTCTCTAGGGCTGCTAATATAGTATATTTCACAGCAGAAATCCTGCTCGAAGAAGTTTAATTGAAAACATTTGTTGTTCAAAAGCATGAACCTTATTTAAAAAAAAATAAAAATCCCTTGCAACTTGATTCCTGGCAAACAAGGGGTATTTTTATCTTACTTTTTCCTTTTTTTTCATTTGAGAAGCTTATACAATTACTTAGCTCATTAAAGCACATTGGGCCAGATGCTTAGTTGGTGTAAATCATCACAGATCTATTGTGATCCATACTGCTATGACAATCAACAACAGCTGAGGGTCTCTAGCCCCATATATGACCCTGTTAAAAAAAATCACATGCTGCATTCAGGGTATTTTAGGCTTTTTATCTCATTTTACTGCAAATTATTCAGTGAGAGATAATCAAGACAACATTTTGGTGGTAAAAGACTCACCATTTTGAGAATAGGGAAAAAAACCTGTTTCTCTTTGAAAAGAATGGATCTGGGTGTATTTACCAGGTAGCTGAAGAAAAGAAAACATTTATTTTACTCACTTTAGTCTTCGTCCTGTAATATTAAAGCTGCCTGTTGCAAGGGAGATATCTCTCTGTCTTGGATTCAAAAGGAGTAATTAGAGGCAGGGTGTATTTATTTGGTCTGCAGGTATTTGGAGACAGAATCCCTTAGAGCTGTCAATCTCACACCCGGCACAAAGGGCATCATTAAAATGCCCTTTAGGTCATATGGGAGCAGTAGATAGTGGGATGCCAATCTGTTGGCTTTTAACTTTGTTCAAGTTCTTTGAAGCGTTGATGCTGCACTCCATCCCTTTCCCCTGTTTTAAATATAAACCTCCCCCTAGCAATAATTATTTCCAGTCAGGAGTAAATGTGGAAAAGTTTATTGAAAATGCCTTTTCTGTTACATTTATTTAATTCTTTTGTAATTGCAGAGGAAATTAGAATTGAATCATTCATAACACTGTTTTTTTGAAAGCCCAGAGATAGAAACTTTAAAAGCAGTTATCAAGTAGAATGCAATGGATTGGGATTAAGTTGTTTTGTTTTGTTTTTTTCTTCAGAGATGTCTAAAAAACCTGGGATTGGAGTGGCAAAAAATGGCTGTAGATAAAGGTTGAGGGGCACTGGCAGACTCAAGGGTTCAGAAAGGGCTGCAATAGCCAGGACCGGCGCTAGGGATTTGAGTGCCCTGAGTGGATGACAATGTCGCCGCCCCGCACGCTGGTCCCGCGGCTTCGGTGGAGCTGCCGCAGTGGTGCCTGCGGAGGGTCTGGTGCTCCGCGGCTCAGGTGTAGCTGCCGCAGTCATGCCTGTGGGCGGTCCACTGGAGCCACGTGAGCAGCCGACTGTCCGCAGGCATGACTGCGGCAGCTCCACCGGAGCCGCGGAGCACCGGACCCTCTGGCAGGCACAACTGCGGCAGCTTCACTGGAGCCGCCTCCAGCCCCCTCTGGCAAAAACGGCTCTCACCAATTATTCTGGCACCCTAGGCGATTGCCTAGGCTGCCTAAATGGTAGCGCTGGCCCTGGCAATAGCACAGAGTGGTGGGTTGACTGGATGAAGGCCAGGCCCCATTGTGTGTCCAGCCAAGTCAGAGGCACGATAGACAAAACCATCTCGCAAAGTAGTTACATCACTAAATGCAGCAGGAATAGTTGTCAGAGAAGAAATGGGGGACTTTGTGAATGTTTGTGCAGCTAGCTCTTAGAACACAAAAATATGGAAATAGAAAAACCTGTCTAACAGACAGAATCATGAACCAGGAATGCAAATTGCCTTTTGCTAACTAATAGAAAGTAGATGCATTCAACTCATAGACAAAATATATTAATGGAAGCATGGAATTTGTTTGTTGTTGCAGATATAAGTGCAATTAAGAAGCAGATGTGATGTAACCACAATAAGAAAGTAATGACTAGGTATAGTATATTGTATTTAGAATGTTTTATATTCGTATTGAAAGTGTACTGTTGTTAGATGAAGTAAGCTTAGCATGACCCTTGCTCTGTATACAGCAGGAGAATTCAACATGGCTAGAGAAACACATTCAACTTGAGAGCCTTTAGGTATTATCCTATGCTTGGCTCCTGCAACTATCTATCTATCTATCTATCTATCTATCTATCTATCTATCTATCTATCTATCTATCTATCTATCTA